>NC_056745.1:178943185-179243185 GCF_019279795.1 Protopterus annectens | reverse complement strand
GTTATAGCAGGCACCTTGGTTAGATTCAAAAACTAAACAAGTTCTACTCACTATCCACAGATAATGCTCTCATTATATGGTTCATTCAGCCTGCATACAGTTTCAGTAGAAAAAAAAACTATTACAAGAATTAAAACTAGCTACCTTAGCAATTAACCTAACATGTGAATATCTGCATAACGCAGCAGGGTCAATAGAATAACCAGCTACAATTCTTATAAAATGATTTATACAGGAAAGCAATGTGTCTGACTTACATAAAACAAAAAACGTACAGAATTCATCCCCTTAGAGATGGTACATCTATACAGCTGTCAAACCGCAGACCAACTCATACACTGCTCAAACAATCCAAACTCAATGTTTATACAAAAAATACATTCTACCTAATTAAAAAAAAAACTTTTCCCCTCAACTCAGCGTGGCCTTTGTTCAAGACATATCAGTGAAACTACACTACTTACATTCTTAAATATAATAAATCAATCCAGAAACAAGAAACAACTAGTTGTTTCCCAGTTTTTAGATTTACCAAAAGACTTTCATACTTCCTCAAAGCAATTACTTCTAACAAGACTAGCCAATATAAATTTAAGCAAAGATATTATATTCTTGTCATCCAACTATTTTTAAAACTAGATCCCAATAAATACAATAGTAAACATCAACTCTTCCAGTCAACCAATCCCTCTAGGCATCCTTCCAGGATCCATACTTGGTCCTCTAGTATTCAACATATTCAGTAATAGTACATATGGAAGAATAACATCAACAGTATTACATTATACAGATGATTCAAGATTAATACGCTCAACAAATATACAACCCGCTCCCGTCCATTACTTAAAGGTCCATAAACTGCAATGATAAAATGGATGGTAGAATCAAAATGTTTTCTAAATAAGAAGACACGGCTACTTCTCTTCACCCTGAAACTACTCAACACAACAGTACAGTTTCAGATCACATAGAAACAAAACTACTTCAAGCAAAGCTGTTTGGCATATTTATTCATCACAATTTGAAATTTGATTATTATGTCAATTATACCATAACTAAAGCCAAAAAAAAAAATACAAGGCACACAATATGAATCCAGTCATTTTGACCTGGGTAAACTATGCTGCAACATGCATAACACTACTTCCTAGTCCTCTACGTAGTTCAGCTGCGTTAACAAACAACTGGAAAACTCAACTTTTCAGACTTGAAAAAACAACAAGAAAGTTAAGTTTGCAATGAACTTTTCAAACAATACACATCACTGTTTACCACAATGAAAAGCGCAAAGGGCTAGAACTGATAAATATGTTAGATTTCTCCTATCTCTAAAGAGTTTATAATATCCTGTGCCATACAGTCAGTAATCTAACAGAAAAGCGCAATCCAACAGGTATCTAGGTAACTCAGTGTTCTAATTACCGTTACATCAGTCACTAGGCTGACTCATCATATTCAGTTACAGTAGCTAACTCATGGAATTCAGTCCCAGCAGAAATCAGACTTTGACTCTAACTCAAACTCTTTTCAGGCAAAACTAAGGAATTATCCAATAAACATGTCATGCAGGAATTATCAACTAAACATAAATCATGCATGACTTATCCAGTAAACATATGTCAAGCACATGCATTTAGCACCAATCAATCCCAAACATTAGCATATTTTTCAAATATTTCACTTAGAGCTTTAGTCTACTTTTTTGACCATAGAACTTACTAAAATATTATAGTTCACTTTTAGACAATTTAATTTAATACTATTTCGACATTCTTAATGTTCCATCTGACTCTTTCCATATTTTACTTCATTACCCACTAACACATTTTCTGCAACACATACAATACCATCTTAAACCTTTCATAAATATTTCATTTTCTACATTTCTGCACTAATAAATCTAAACCATCAATGAATGTATCTTATCCCACAGGAAATGAAAATGTGTGTGTGTGTGTGTGTGTGTGTGTGTGTGTGTGTGTGTGTGTGTGTGTGTGTGTGTGTGTGTGTGTGTGTGTATATATATATATATATATATATATATATATATATATACAGATCCCTATCAGAACTTTGACTTACCATAACACTGAACTGCATATGATTGAGACAGGAACACCGTAAATTCACAAAAGTGAAAGTAAACATTGCCGAAAGTGTAAAACGCTGAAATGCAATTGAGCATGCGCTGCCAGCATTTACCATTTTCCCCACTGTAGTGCGATCTCGGAGGTGGTGTATATAATTTAGAGGGGGTGGGGGTGTGGCCCCCCTGCAAAAATATTATTAAATGTGCAATTTTGTTTAAAATGCTTGTTTTTTATTTGTATTGTTTCAGAGGTTTTGTCTGGTATCAGCATTGCAAGCACAGTTGCATTTCACTGTTTTACAGTTTTGGCAATGTTTACTTTCAGTTTTGTGGATTTACAGTGTTTCTGTCTCGATCATATCCTGTTCGGTATTCTGGTAAGTCGACATTCTGATAGGAATGCCTATATATATATTTTAATACTTTCTGTATTACAGCGAGACACTGTTACAAAAGTCTGTGAACTACAAATGTCATATTACAGTATTATATATTAGTTTTGACAATATTGCTCTACCTCTAGAACTTTTCTTCGCAGGCTTCCACTGAAAAGGTTTTCTGAACTTTGTTGGATTTTCCTGGCAAACAAACAAAAGTAAATAAATATAGATATAAGGCAGCAGGTATTTTCATGTATGTACACAACAAAAACAAATGGATTTACAGTCAGTAAAAAAACTATACTACATTATTGTGAAATTCAACATTTTCTTTAGCTTAGCAGCTAACACTATACATACAGCAAAGAAATGATTAATTATACAACTGCAATTCAACTCCCTAATACAACTCTTGTCTGTTTGGGAGCCTTCACAGTCTCAATGGTTAGCATCCCTGCTGCCTTTCTGGGCTTGGCTTATTACTGTAACATGAAAAGACCCATCAGATGAACATCTGACTGAGGCTTTCTATTTCCAGCATCAACAGCCATTATTGGGCATGCCCTTGGTCATCTGTATGTCTAATTTGTGCTGCTAGATATGAGTGGTACCCGCTAACCCCTCACTTTACTGGATAATCTCCAGTCATTCACTCATTCTGGTGTCCGGTATGGGTGACTTAGTCTACCAGGGAGAACTAAAGGGTCTTAAACTTCTTAGTCAAAAGTTAACTACCCAGGAACCAGATGAAAGCCTTCTGGTGGGTCAACACTTCTTAAATGCTCTATATACAGCTGTCAGTCATTTGTTGTTGTACAAGTTGTGTAAATATGGCATCCTATTTTACACATAACTTGGCCTCATTGTTATTTGTCAGTTCTCTAACCTCTGGTTTACACGTGTTGTTCAGTGGCAAAACTGAAATCCACAATAACACAAACCAATAAAAAATTCAGCAGCACAATAACAATCCAATGGAGGCGGTGAGATAAAATCGAAAATTTAATATGATACAATGGTAAGTGCTTTCGGCTGCAACTCCAGCCTTCATCAGACAAATGAATGTACAAGCAAAAATCCTATATACAACTGTTTCTCCTCCTAACCAATTATCCAATTACTACAGGTAATTAGTACTTAAAAGGGCATAAACTTTATAAATTCTGAATTATAAAACATCTCATACATACATACATAACATATACCTACCTATCTGTTATTAGCTTTTAACTTTAAAATACTTTTGATAGATATAAAATCATTAAGACCTGGAAATTGTGTGGCATTAAGATAAACTTGCCACCAATATTCCTTTGACTCCAATATAACTTTCCAAGGTCCTTTTCTAGGAGATGGAATTATTTGCTCCAATACTATAAATTGAAATTTATGTGTGGGATGATGTACTAAATGTCTATACAATGCATTATTACATGAATGCTTATTAATATCGTATACATGTTCGTACATGCGCTGTTTCAATTTCCTTTCAGTTTTGCCTATATAATAGGCCGAACAATGTACACATAATGCAGCATAGACCACTCCAGATGTATTGCAATTATATTTCCCTTTTAACTTTATATGTATTCCACCAATTAATACTTGTTCAGCTTCCAATATATAAGAGCAATAACCACACATATTACATTTTCTCATTTTCCCTGTTATAGTAGACATAGTATTAGAACAAGCATTACACCAATCTTTGAGATTCCGATCTCTCTTATAAATAATGGACGGTTGTGTACCTAAAATCTTTGTTAAGTTAATGTCCCCTTTTATAAAAATCCAATTCTTATAAATTAAACTTTTTATATCCGCAGAATCTTGTGTGTAAGTTGTAATAAAAGATATATTCACATTATTATTACTATTACTGACTTCAACATTACCAGAATTTGTATCATCACATGTCATACTCAATGTTTGTTGCAAAGTATCATCTGCATCAGACTGTAGCATTATATCTATACCAGAATGTCCTAACAATGGTTTGTAAAACCCAGTACTTCTTTTATGCAAAACCTCATGAAAAATGTTATTAACAAAATATTCAGGATAATCTCTATTTAAAAACATATTCATGATATAATGATATTCTTCAATAAATTCATCAAAAAGTGATACCATACGTGCAGCTCGAACCAGCTGCCCCTTTATAACTGCCTTTTTTACGTGCTGCGGATGATTGCTTGTAAAATGCAAAAACTTGTTGGAATACGTGTGAAAAAGTATTTTAAAGTTAAAAGCTAATAATAGATAGGTAGGTATATGTTATATATGTATGTATGAGATGTTTTATAATTCAGAATTTATAAAGTTTATGCCCTTTTAAGTACTAATTACCTGTAGTAATTGGATAATTGGTTAGGAGGAGAAACAGTTATATATAGGATTTTTGCTTGTACATTCATTTGTATGATGAAAGCTGGAGTTGCAGCCGAAAGCGCTTGCCATTGTATCATATTAAATTTTCGATTTTATCTCACCGTCTCCGTTGGATTGTTATTGTGCTGCTGAATTTTTCATTGGTTTGTGTTCTTGTGGATTTCAGTTTGGTATGGCTTCTGGCAGCTCGCAAGACGCGGTAACAGTGGTCACCAGAGCTGAATTTGATACGCTTCAGCAATCGGTGTTAATTCTTACTCAGCTTATACAACAACTTTCTGGTAACAACACTAATAATATAAGATTACCTGACTTTAGAAATAACAGAACGGACAGTGTTGATAGTACGGACAGTATTCCTCCTGGGCAGATACAATTACAACAACAAAATGATGAAAAAAATGCTGATTCTGCTTACAGAGACATTCAATTATCACAATGGTTGAATCAAGTGCAAAATAATTCAATAGAGATGAATAAGCAGGCACCTAGTTTTACAACAATGGTTGATGAATTTCATGATTTAGTAAGGTATTATCGCAAATTGGTCCATGAAAATGTTTATTTTAATGAATGTATAAAAACACAACAGGTTCCAAAAGGTTTAAGGTATTGGAAGTACCTCACAGGTTTAAAAGAAAACAGTGCGTTACCATAAGGAACTATTGCAACTTTTTGACCGACAGGGGTGTGAGCTTCTGCAAGTACTGATTAAGCATAATACCATAAAAATGGATGAATTAAATGTACAAATTCAAGCACTTGATACTAAAATAAAACAGCAATCAGTATTTATGGCTTGTCAGCATCAATATTTAGAAGTGCTCACGCAAGTTGACAACTATAGCAACCTAGTTGCAGAGAAAGGATTGTAAACTTCAAAGAGATAAATTGGATTATTCCAAGGGGCAAGCCTATCCTACGCCACCACGTGGGCAATGGCATAATAACTCAGCGGAAGTTTCCTCCACCTCAGCAGTTAACAATGGCGTTCATGTTCACAACAATGAAAACGCCAACAAACAGCAACAATTCCCTTTGGAGGAAGGAGGCCTCCGCAGGTCAGAACGACTTTGGAACAAGGAGAGTTACAGCATGAAGGGCAGTCAAACACGAACATGGAGGAGGCAGAGAATGGGTTCACGCAATAATTACAATTAATACCAGTAAGTGTGGATGCCACTTGTAGTAATAATTTTCAAAACTTTCAACTTATTGCAAATGAAACAGGTGACTATCATATTTATAATTATAGTCAGGTTGCTATAAGTACAGAGCATGCTAACATTTTTAGTAAAGGCTTAACCTTTATACCGGACAGAAGAGCGAAAATTACTGACTTAATCACCGAGTTAAAACTTTTCACTAGGAAAATGAATTTAGCAATAATACATCAACAAGCTTTATGTTTAGTGAATAATCCTATGCATATTCCTAGTTCCACTAATCCTCCTTTGCATCCAAAAATTAAATTGTTCCAAGAAATTTGTGAACTAGGTTTTAGGCATCAACTTCAACAGCATAAAAGACAATATCAACATAAAAATTTTACTAAGGATCAATATGAGACTTTAAATGAGTTAAAATTGAATGGGGACATTCGAGTTATGCAACCCGATAAGGGGGGCGGATTGGCCATAATGAATGCCTTTGATTACAATCAGCAATTGTTACGTATTTTATATGATGATGTCTATATTGAAGTCTCTTTGAATGAAATTAATATTTCTTATGCTAGGATTGATTATTTTTTGGAAGATATGCTGTGGCAAGGCTAAATAACAAAAGAAGCCTTTTTTTATATGCATGTGCAAAATCCAAGAATTCCTTTTATTTTTGGGGCTCCTAAATTGCATAAAGATCTGCAAAACTCTCCGTTACATCCTATTGTGGACACAGGTGGGTCAAAAACTTATTTTATGGCTACGTATATAGATATTCAGTTAAAAGGAAAAGTAGCACATTTGGAACATATTTGTCGAGACTCTTGGGATTTTCTTGTTAAGGTGAATAATTTGCACCTAAAGAATGTAGATAGCATTCGCTTTATAACAGCGGATGTTAAAGATCTTTTCACATGCATACGACATCATACAGGTTTAGATTGGTTTACTGAATTCTTCACGGAAATTGTTCCTATTGCACAAGATGAATTAAATGCATTGGTACACTTGTTGGAATTGGTTTAACTAATAATTACATTTACCATGATGGTCATTATTTTAAACAGATAAAGGGAGTGGCAATGGGTTCCCCAATAGGAACATTATATGCCAATGTTATTATGGCAATATGGGAAATAAAATATCTATTTTGCTCCCAATTTATGCAATACATAGATATGTATAATCGGTTTTTGGACGACCTTTTTTTCATCTGGCATGGTCCCATGGAAATGGTGGATGATTTTATGCAGGTCATAAATGCTACCACAGATTTTTTGGTTTTTACACATGAGATTGGACTGCATAGTATTTCTTATTTGGATGTATTATTATCCAAAGATTTTGTACATAATTATTTAAAAGCAAATATTTTTAGGAAGAACATGTATTCCAACAAGTTTTTGCATTTTACAAGCAATCATCCGCAGCACGTAAAAAAGGCAGTTATAAAGGGGCAGCTGGTTTGAGCTGCATGTATGGTATCACTTTTTGATGAATTTATTGAAGAATGTCATTATATCATGGATATGTTTTTAAATAGAGATTATCCTGAACATTTTGTTAATAACATTTTTCATGAGGTTTTGCATAAAAGAAGTACTGGGTTTTACAAACCATTGTTAGGACATTCTGGTATAAATACAATGCTACAGTCTGATGCAGATGATACTTTGCAACAAACATTGAGTATGACGTGATGATACAAATTCTGGTAGTGTTGAAGTCAGTAATAATAGTAATAATGTGAATACATCTTTTATTACAACTTACACACAAGATTCTGCAGATATAAAAAGTTTAATTTATAAGAATTGGATTTTTATAAAAGGGGACATTAACTTAACAAAGATTTTAGGCACACAACCGTCCATTATTTATAAGGGAGATCGGAATCTCAAAGATTGGTGTAATGCTTGTTCTAATACTATATCTACTATAACAGGGAAAATGAGAAAATGTAATATGTGTGGTTATTGCTCATATATTGGAAGCTGAACAAGTATTAATTGGTGGAATACATATAAAGTTAAAAGGGAAATATAATTGCAATACATCTGGAGTGGTCTATGCTGCATTATTTGTACATTGTTCGGCCTATTATATAGGCAAAACTGAAAGGAAATTGAAACAACGCATATACGAACATGTATACGATATTAATAAGCGTTCATGTAATAATGCATTGTATAGACATTTAGTACATCATCCCACACATAAATTTCAATTTATAGTATTGGAGCAAATTATTCCATTTCCTAGAAAAGGACCTTGGAAAGTTATATTGGAGTCAAAGGAATATTGGTGGCAAGTTTATCTTAATGCCACACAATTTCCAGGTCTTAATGATTTTATATCAAAAGTATTTTAAAGTTAAAAGCTAATAATAGATAGGTAGGTATATGTTATATATGTATGTATGAGATGTTTTATAATTCAGCATTTACAAAGTTTATGCCCTTTTAAGTATTAATTACCTGTAGTAATTGGATAATTGGTTAGGAGGAGAAACAGTTATATATAGGATTTTTGCTTGTACATTCATTTGTCTGATGAAGGCTGGAGTTGCAGCCGAAAGCGCTTACCATTGTACCATATTATTCATAGGTTCATAGGTTAAGTTCATAGGTTAGTACTAGGCTAACTGCCCTTGCAAGCCATTTTAAGCCTAGCCAATTATCCCTTGTGAGTCTCAAACCCTGCACCTTGTGTTTGTAAGGCAAACACCTTAACCATTAGGCCACCCTCCCAACCCAAAATTTTCGATTTTATCTCACCGTCTCCGTTGGATTGTTATTGTGCTGCTGAATTTTTCAGTGGCAAAACTCCTACATTACCTTTCATAAACATGTTGAAATTGCCTGGGTGATACTTGTCTTTTAGTTTAAGGATCATGTGATAGCATTTGTAGCTGGGTGGCTCCATTTCTTTAAGCAAAAAGGAAAATATCAATTTCATTGGTTTATTGCCACTCTGAATGTATCCACAAACATTTAAGCCAGTCAATTTGACACAGGACATTTGGAGATCAGACAAAATGTTTGATGCTACTCTTTTTTAACAGTCTTAAAAAGTCTGACAAACTGAGGCCTGTTAGTTTAGAATGTACTCAAGTAATCCATTAAGTGAAACTGTAGCTCTTAATATAACACTGTCTCTTATAGATATATATATATATATATATATATATATATATATATATATATAGGTTTACTATCAAAATTTCGAACCATACTCCATCGGTGGTGGTGCTGCGGTAGCGTTGTCGCCTCACAGTAAGACGCTGTCCTGTTCGATTCTCAGCTAGAGCGTCTTCTGCGTGGATACATGCATGAATGGGCATACTTCGTTGAAGGTTGTGCGTCAGAGCTGGTAACTCGGTACGTAAAAAAATCAACTACCAATCATTAGCGGACCGGAGTTCCGCTGTGGTGACCCCTAACCGGGAAAAGCCGAAAGACACAGACTCCGTCGACTGTACTATCGTGAACATGGAAGTTCGAAAACGGTAATATCGATGTAAAAAAAAAAATCTATGAATGGGTTTTAACATGGGTCGAGGTAGGGGAAATGTTTGTAGTTTGGAATAATACTGAACACCTACCTCGACCCATGTTAAAACCCGTTCCTAGATTATTTTTTTGACATCAATATTACCGTTTTTGAACTTCCGTGTTCGACAATAGTACAGTCGATGGAGTATGGTTCGAAATTTTGATAGTAAACCATATATATATATATATATATATATATATATATATATATATATATATTCAGCTATCTCTAAACAACCTTGGGCCATTCAGAGTGTACATCCATATGGAATTTCAGCTTCCATCTGCCTACCCATCCTGCATGTTGCTGTTGATCAAAATGGAGCGTGACATCAGTAACACTAACCAGGAAACCCAATCTTAGTGTTGTTGATGTTTGTCTTTCAGCTTTTAGGGGTCGCCACAGTGAAACTCCGGTCCGCTAATGATTGGCAGTTTTTTTTTTTATTGTGTCGAGTTGCCAGCCCGACACCCAACCTTCAATGAAGGCACGCCCATTCAACGCATGTCTTTTGAACGCCCACTCGACCCCAGGGAGGATATGCAGACTCCACACAGAAGGCACTCCCAACCCAAGCCGAGAATCGAACGGGAGAACCTCTTGCTGTGAGGCAACAATGCTACCAGCAAAAAATATGGCACTACTCTCTAACTGTAGTATGATGTCCGACAGGAGTAAGCTGGACAGGTCTGGCACCAGTACTGATCTCTGTGACAGCAATAGTTACTGGGTCCTCATAACAGTTACCTTTCCACCAAAAATTAAATAAAAACTACCTCTGCTTTCAGTGTAATAAGTTATTCTCAAACATGCAAATAAAGTACATATGCCCACTGCATTGGATATGCACTATCCTTTTTCAAGGGTTTCATGGAAGCAACGTCTTGACTTACTCAGAGTTATACAGCAAGCAAAAGGAGACTGTAGGAGTCAGACCCATGACTGTTACAGGATCAAGTCTAGTAGCACATAATCAAACTTTACCAAGCAAAGATTAACATGCAACTTTTTTTTTTTATTTTCCCTAGGAACCTTCCATAAAGTATGCTGTTAAATGCCTTACTAAAGCACAGAACAGAACATCTAGTGGGTTCTCCTTGTCAGGTCTATATTACCAGATCGAAACCTTAGTTATTTGAAAAAAATCCAAAAACCGCGAACGGCCGATTTAACGGAAGGAAAGAATTCCCTTGGCTGTTATGCGGATTATGCCCTTTTCTCCAATGTACAGCGATCTTCGAGTTGGTATATTTAGTTAGGGAGGTGTGGGGGCACATCCCCCAACATCACGGGGTGTGGGGGGGTGAAGCCCCCCACACTTGATTTGGGTTTAAAAGGTTTTTTTTTATGTGGCCAAGGGAATTCTTTTCTTGCATTAAATCGGCCATTCACAGTTTTTGGTTTCAATATTACCAGAGCGATCTTTAGTTGTTCGACTAACTAAAGTTTCGATCTGGTAATATAGACCATCCTTGTCAACCTAGGGATGAAAATGAATTATGTTACAGTAACAGCACAGCTGCCATGTGAAGTCATTCCGTTATCCACTTGCTAAATAGTGTGTATTCAAGAAATTCACCAGTTTACTCTGCAAAATTCTTTTCATGTGGTTACTTTAGTGGCAAGAAGGGGGACTTGCCTGTAGAAACTTGGCTTCTTCTGGCCACCTGCTGTTATTGTCCTTGAGCATCTTGCTAGTTATTACCGCAGCACATTTGCCACATAACTCAGTATCTAAGGAGCAATCAGTCCAGCTGCATTTTTTTATTTACAAGAGTTACACCACCTTCCTTTACCTGCAAATCTCAGTACTGTAGGTCAGTAACTTAGATTGGGTGGAGCAAGAAGGGCAACTACCCCTATTGCAAAGTGTTGGAGAAGCGTGATCAGCCAATTCTGATCTCTAATGCAAAGCCGGCCTTTAAAAGCTGGTATTGCATTTCCAGTCAAACCTGAGTACTGTATTGCTCTGTGTTTGGTCTAAACTGTAGCAACTGCTACAGTTTAAAAGTCAAAAAATTAACCACTTTTTTTAAACTAAAACCTGAGCACTGTAGTATTTTGTGCAGGTAGGGTATAACGTGTAGCAACAGCTTGCTACAGTTTATAAGAAGTAAAACATGAGTACCTAGCACTCTGTGCAGGCAGGACATAAACTGTAGCAAAAGTTTCCTACATTTGTAGCAAGCTGTTTAAGTTTACAAGAAGAATTTTTTTTTATAAAATGGAGGACAGCAGGAGGTAGTGCACAGAAATGGGACCTAAATGGCTGGAAAGGAGCGGGGTGTGTGCTGTGCATCTTTTTTTTTTTGGTCTTCACTTGAAGAGCTGTGGGGGCAGGCACCAGTTCATGATACTGGGACAGGTTCCTGGGTTAGCCAGCTACTCTTCTGTTGTAGGTGTTTAAAATAGTGTGAAGCCAAGGTTGCAGAGAGAATTTTTGGAACTGTACAACACCCTTTGTATGAGGGTTCTATATTATATATTCGAACTTTCTAAACTTCGAATCCCATATGTTCAACAACATATGACTGAAGTTTAAAAGTTCGAATGTATAATAAAAAAAAAAGAAAACTTACCTTAATGGTGCAGGCAGGGGGGCAAGCCCCCCTGCTCCTCCCACACCCCCCCTACTTAAATATACCAATTCCGAGATCGCACTTCAGTAAAGAAAAGGGAAATTCTCCCACTTTTCACCAAACGACGCAGTTACATTTAACCTTCAGACTCTTGAAATGTCAATAATATGGTGTCGACCATATAACATTCAACATTTCAAGCGTTCGGAGTTCTAATAGGAACCCAATATGAGATTAACTATTTCCCAGAATGTAGCCTCAATCCCAAGTGCATGTTTCTGCAAATACCTACTCTCTGCTTCACAGACAAAGTTAAAAACAAATTATGGAGCTGATGATGAGGTCCTGACTGACTGAATGCAGTTGTGATTATTTAGTCAGGATCCCAAAAAATAAAGTTTAGAAAACACACAACACAGTATACTCTTGTGTGTAAAGTCAACTGTCAGCTGTGAATATTGCCAACCCTGAATTTTTAGCACTATATCTTCCTGGTTCAAATGCTGTCAATTATTTAATTACAGTTCTGAAAAGGCTTTGTACAGTAAGAGGAACACAAATTCTGTTTTCTGACTTTAGTAGCCAAAACAGATGTCATACAAGCCTGGCTCCCTGGGATGCAGGAATGAAGCCCTGACCGTGATCCAAGACTGCATAACGGCTTGAAGAACCTTCAATAAGAGGATGGGAAATGAGTGGCTGGCATCTGTCTGCCCCTCCTGAAAGGACAGACAGGCACTCCAGCCTGTGCAGTGCCAGCACCTACGGGAGAGAGAAATATATGACATGCAGAACTATTTCAGGGATGTAAGCTTGGCTTTGCCAAGATACTATCTACTTAGCATGAGTAGGAATGCAGATCCCCACAGCAGTAGGTACAGCAGAGTCTCTTATCAGCTGGCCATGAAACAAACAGCTTTAACTCCAGTGAAGGTGAAAAATGAGAAAAAGCGGTGGCAACAAGATGGTCAGCAAACACAGGGAGAATAGAAGAAATTATATAAAAATAGGAACATTTATTTAGTTTGTTTCAAATCATTCTTTTTAACTTGTTTAGTTTGCATCCTCCTTTCTGGAGCTCGAGCATATGTTGTATTCATGTCTAGTGCGTGTGTGTGTGTGCGTGTGTGTGTGTTTGCACGCGCGCACACATGCATGCATCATGGCGGGATGCTTGGCTTCATCCAGTCTGCAGTGCTGATCTCACTACCAGGAAAACTGCAGAGCCATCACAAAGCATCCCAAAGGATTTGTGACATGCATGCATGCTACTGTTTAGTTATAATCTTTCTTCAAGATCACGGTGCAAATCACCTTCAGATACCCAATCCTACAAAAGAGAGTGGCTCATAATAATAATTGGTATATCAGTCATAGGCTTGCAATTCAAATGAAATGCAATGTAGTCTGTCACTTTTGGTAAAACTTCCTCCCTATTTCCATTTAATATTTTTGGTATTCTCCTTAAACAGGTAATATAATCAGAGACCTCAGTACTGATGTTGATAACGAGTCTACTTTGACCATCATATATCTGCTGTCGACAGGAAGTCCTACTACTTTGCTTAGCATTTTCACTGAGGTATATCTGTAGATCCAAAGAGGTCCTTGTACTGTTATACCCCTTGTGATGATGTGAGGTATTGCCAGCTATGGCAGGAGAAGAAGGGCAGTGGATGTGTGACACATGCCAGCACAGCTAACTGGAATTTTGTAAAGAATTATATGTACTTTTTGTATATCAAACTGACTTGTACAGATGCTTGTGTTTAAAAATGTGTTTGTAAAGCTGGTTGTGTTAACAATGTATCAACATATCAACAGTGTGCCCTGATGGACAGAAAAAAGAAATATATATGCATTATTGTAACTGTTTAAATGCATATGTTTTAACAGAGGATACTAGAAGAGAAGAGATTAATCTCAAGCTTTTATAATAGTAAGAAAATTAAGTTACTGAGCCTAGAGATGCAATGTCTGTAAGAAGTATGGTTTATTAGCTCCTGTAGGAATAGTGGAAGTGTTTTATGGTTTTATGACTTCCAGGAGCTCCAGCAGATCTTAGCAAGGCTCTCTGTGTGAGTGTGTGCATTATTGACACATCGGTGATAAATCCTGGCAGTTTCTAGCAATGGGGGATTAGGTTCACAGGTAGGTACTAGGCTATCTGCCCGAAGGCATTTATAAGCCTAGCCAGAATGTGTTGGCTTTCGCCGCTCCCTTAGATTAGTTTCCTGTGCCTCTGTCCAGCAGAGCCACTGAAGTGATCCCCGGGGTAAACTTTCTGTTTACCATCCACTTATCAAGGTTTCTCTTGAAGAGTGTTAGTGAGGAGCTCTGCCTAATGTAGATTGGAATCTTGTTCCAAAGCATGGGAAGTCTCTGGGACAGTAATCTGTCCCTCCAGCGCATCTTATTTATTGTTGTGGTGAGGTTTAGATCCCTAGAGCTTGTGGCTCGAGGGGATAAGGTTTTCTTTAGGTGGAGCATGTCCATCAATTCTGGGTTGGACATGGCCTTGTATGTCAGGCAGAGATCAACGCTGAGCAGGCGGTATGCAACCGAGTACAGCTGGAGTTTCTTCAGTCGAGCTGCATACGGCATCTGTTTGAGGCCAGTGATCCTCTTGGTGAGGTACTTCTGTGGTCTTTCCAGCTGTTGCAGGTGTCTTGTAAGGTACATCCCAAATGGGGCATTGTACTCTATGATGGGTCTGATGAGTGATGAGTAGAGGGGCACAATGACCTCTTTTGATCTGGATGCAAACCCTTTTGAGATTAGGTGGGCCAGATAGAAGGATTTTTTAACCACTCTGGCAATGTGATTATCAAAGGAGACATTGCTATCTACTTGGGTCCCCAGATCCCTTATTAGGTTTTCCATATTTAGGGGACTACCACCTATGTGGTACTTTGTGGGTACTTTGTTCTTTCCAAAGGGAATAACTATGCACTTTTTGGTATTTAGCTTGAGGCCATGATTTTGACATCAGGTATCCATCTCAGTGAGACCCTTTTGGAGGATGACTGTGTCAGCTGGTGAGTCAATTATAAACCCTAGTTTGCAGTTGTCTGCAAACTTGGTCAGCCATAGTCCTCCTGTGCTTGTCTGTACCTCTGAGAAGTATATGCCGAACAGGAGGAGTCCTAGGACTGAGCCCTGGGGAATGCCACTTGTAACCAGTTTAGAATCAGACCTAGCTCCTGCAACTCTCACCATGTGTGATCTGTCCGTGAGCCAATTGGCAACCCATCTTGTGACATAGGGGTTTATGTTCAGGCTGGTGAGTTTGTCTATAATACCAGAATGGGGAATGGTGTTGAAGGCCTTTGCGAGGTCTAGGTAGGCTGTGTGTACCACCTTTCCATCATCTATAGCCTTGGTAACTGTCTGAAAGAAGTCCACCAGGTTTAGGAGGCATGATCTGCCCTTAACAAAGCCGAACTGGGTAAGGTCCAGTGTTTGGAGGTTCCCAATGTCTCTGTTAATGAGTTCCATGATGATGCGCTCCATAGCCTTGCAGACCAAGCTAGTCAGGCTTACAGGGCGATAGTTCCCAGGGTCTGTTGTGGCTCCACCTTTGTGGAGCAGAATAACCATTGCTGTGCACCACTCTATGGGTATGTAGCCTGTGGAGAGGCTGAGTTTGAATAGTGTGTTTAGGTGAGGGGTTAGTTCATCTTTGAGCTCGTGTAGGACACAGCCTGGGACACCGTCCGGTCCCATTGATGCTGTGTTTTTGGCTTTGGAGAGGGCTATTTTAACCTGAGTATCTGTGATTTCAGGGGCTCTACATTCTTCTGGTATGGTTATGGGCCCCTTTGGGGGTGAGAGGGGGGTGAAGTTTGCACTGAACCTGTCTGCCAAGATGTTGGCAATATCGGTTGGTTCAGTGTATTTTGTGCCATTCTGCACTAACTCCAAGCAGATCTGAACACTGCCACTTAAATTCTTGACATAGCTAAAGAATGCCTTCTGGTTATCTTTGGAGTCCTTGGCAAGTTTTCTTTCAAAGTTCGCCTTGGACGATTTTATAAGGGATTGCAGTTTCTTGCTGATACTGATCAGGGATGTCGTCCCTTCTTGGGATTATACTCTTTTCTGTACTAGTTTCCTCCTTCTATTGTACAGCTTGTTTATGGTAGGGGTCCCACCAGGCTGGTTTCCTTTTCTTGGAGGAGTGAGTCTTGGTTTTGCTTGGGATAGCATGATCCATGCATTGTTGTAGGTGCCCATAGAATGCATTAGTAAAGGATTTTGCAGCTTGGACATTGTTATCCTTTAGCATGGGAGCTTTAAAACTTTCCACCTCCATCTTAAGTAACGTGAAGTTTGCTTTTGAAAAGTTTTTCATGGTGGCTTCCTTGTCTGGGGGTGGGGGCGGAATGTGGATATTCAAAGTGATTTGTTTATGGTCAGATCTAACCAGCGAGGGGTTGATCTCTGGTCTGGAACACCGGTCGCCCATGTTGGTGATGACCAGGTCCAATATGTTGTCACCTCTGGTGGGAGTGTTGACCAGTTGTTTCAAGGTGTTTGAGTTTATAAATTCTAGGAAATGTTGGGCAAGGGAGTTAGTACTTGAGTAGTTCTCCCAGTTAATGTTTGGGTAGTTGAAATCACCCTATATTCGGGTGTTTGGTAGGACCTTTACGTTATCCACTGTTTCCAGAAATGCGTAATGGGGGTCCTGGGACATGGTGGGTGATCTGTGGCAAGCTACAATTTGAATTGCAGTTTTGCCTGTTGTTAGTTGCATGTGGATAAACTCTGAAGCATCGTGCTGTGCCACTAACCTGGAGGTGTGGGTATCTTGATGAATATGGATACTCTGCCACCTTTTGTATTTTAGTCCGGGTTCTGTGGCAGAAATGTATGGTATATATTGTAGCCTGGTAGTGCTGGGGTGCTCTCTGGAACCTTAAACAAGGTTTCTGTTACTGCACATATATCGATTTTCTCCATACTGAGGAGTGCCTTGACTGCGTGCATTTTAAGGTTTAGACTTCTGGCATTGAGTAATATTACCCTCAGATTCTTGTTACTTGTGCTATTTATGGCAGTGGGTTTGTCTTTTGAGCCTTGCCTAAAAAAGGCACTATGGGGGTGGCAAGAGCCTTGGCCAGTATTCGAAAGCCTAAGGGTGACAGGTGCAAGCTGTCTCTAGTGAAGCAGCATGGCTTGTCGAGCATGTCATCCCAGGCAGACAGACACTGGATCCCGTTTGAATAACACCAGAAACTTAGTCAATTGTTGAAATTGATCATTTTTTATTTATACTGTGGTATCATTATTGGTGAGGGCAGGATGCTACTCAGGGTCAGGGTCATACCGGCCTGGGCTACGTGATCAAGGAGCTCTTCCATGTCTCTTTTCATGTAGTCCAGGGAGATACAGCTCAGGTCATTCACACCATTATGGACAATAACAGATTCGTATTTGTACTTGTTCTGGAGTGACCTGAGTGCTTGTGTTATGTGGCAGATCCTGGCACCCGACAGGCAGCTAACAGTAACCTTCTCCTTATTCAGCCTAATGAGTGGGACGTCATTGTGCCTGACTATAGAGTCACCTATCACTAGTATGTTGGGTATGTTATTTTGCCTTGAGGTTTGTGATTGCGTGGCACACTGGTTTTGTGAAGTATGTGTTTCATGGTTTGTGTTGGGGGGTGGAGGTTGCTTGGATGTCTGCTTTGGAGGGCTCTGTTGCTTTTGCAGATTTTTATTTAGAGCCTCCGAGTATGTTTTTGTGTATTTACGTGTGTTTTTTGCCAGTGCTGGTTTAATGGGTCTATGTGAGACTGGTGGTGTGATGCCAGTATTTCCCTTCTCCTCTTGACTGTCTGATCCAGTCTTGGGTTGAGAGAGCTTAGCCTCCAGTTTGGCTGTATAACTGCATCTCTCGCATGTATTAGTGTTTGGTGGTAGGAGGAGAGGGTTGTCTGTGTACATGGGGTAGTTGTAACATTGCCTCAAAATGCCCAGATTCACCAGTTGGACTGGAGAGTACACCTGAAACTGCCCTTTGGACATGCCTGGATAGGTACGGTAAACTGTTTTACTGAATGGCTGGTACGGTCAAATAGAGAGCCTTGTCCTTCTGTAGTGCTAGGGTTTATAAGTGCTTGCTATGAGTTTTGAGCAAGTGCCAGACTGAGAAATGAATGGCTTGAGTGCTTAAGTTGAAAGTTTGTCTAGTTCCAAGGGACAAATTGAAGAGGAGACTTTGTGGAGCTGGGAATAGTTATACCCTAGCTAACCGGCATGCAAAACCAAGCAAATGCAGTTTTTTATAGCAGGGAAATGAAAGAGATAGAAATTAGCCCAAACTGGCCAATAAACTACTACTTTCTGGGCTGAAACCACTCCTCCAGGGACATGGGCAAACACAGAGAGTTGTAACACAGCCCTGAATTCAGCACTAACCTGAAAACTGGAGTATACTAGCTTAGAAAGGCGGGAAACAAGAATTTTTTTTTTCAGAAAGTAAAGCAGATACAACCAAGAAAACACTTTAAATGCGCATAAAAAGATGCTTATTGTTATATATCTCAGTTCAGAGTTGTAGTCAATGCCCCTTGTAATAAAATAGGAAGAAACACAAATACAGTAAAAGCAGATGAATAAAGAGCAATATATATATATGTATATATATATATATATATATATATATATATATATATATATATATACATATATATATAAAAACCTATAAAAACCATAGAAAACTAACAATCTGATTTAAACAAGTTACCCAACTAACCAGTAAAAAAACTCAAAACTGAGCCCTGTTCCAACAGTCTTCAATCAGACATGTTCTAATTGCACACTCCCGCTACTAGGGTTCAGGGGAACCTTCTCCAAAAAAGATGGCCTGGATCAGTGCTCAAGTTATACAAACAAAGCTAGATTCAGCAGGCCTGAATCTGGTCCTATGCTACAGCAACAAGACACACCAATTTCAGAAAGAAACAGTTCAAATAAGCAAGCACAATAAGCCTGTGACCAGAAATTCCCAGCTCAGAAGGGCAGAATCCAGCCTCTCCTCCCACAAGAGTGCAGACCACAAACCTTCTTAATGTAGAATAACAGGCCTGAAGCCCAAGTGCTTAAACCAGAACTAATACACGTTTAGAATAGCAGACACTGAGCTTTCAATCAGCAATTCCCAGCTTAGAAGGATAAAAGCTACCTGTCCTGCCACAACAGTACAGACCACAAACCTTCTTAATGTAAAACAACCAGTATGAAGCCCAAGTGCTTAAACTAAAAGACTTAGAATAACAGTTACAATTTAATCAGGCTACTACCAAGCAGCAATAAGTGCAGCAGAATAAATACAACTGAGTACTTTTAAGAAGAGGCAAAAACAAAATAAAGCCGGAGGAAACACAAATACAGTAAAAGCAGATGAATTCTTTTTCTTGTTAGTAAAGTTTAAGGAGAGAGAGGAAGGAAGAACCTAAGTGGGTTGGCCTTCTTAAATCTTCTCTCTGTATTATGTAGAGTGAACACTAGACTCAGAATAATATCTCACTGTATTCGGTTAAGTGAGCAAATGAGATGGACTCAGGAGAAGTGTTCAAATACAGACTTACAGGAGGGGAGGGCAATTCCAGAGTCACCAACACAAAAACCAAAACATGAACAGAGAGGGTGGGTGGGGACAAACAAGAAGAATAAGTACAATTGTACAGATTACAGAGATATTAAATCAAAATGCAGACAAAAAATGAGACTAAACACTTATCTTTTCTCAATATCACAGCTGGCAGTAGGTCAATCTCTCTGCAGCAGCCTGAGCAACAGGTATATCTGATTTAAAACACAGGACAGAAACCAAACAATACAGATGCAGGAATACTTTGGTTGGATGAAACCAGTTCTGAAAACTTACTTCCACTAAGAAAACAGACAAGGCCTCCAGACAAAGGATTTCACTACAACTGAGGTCAACATTAAGATATACAGCTATAACACACAAGAAGAAGAATAAGTACAGTTATACAGATTATAGAGATATTAAATCAAAATGCAGACAAAAAATGAGAATAAACTTATCTTTTCTCAATATCACAGCTGGCAGTAGGTCAATCTCTCTGCAGCAGCCTGAGCAACAGGTACATCTGATTTAAAACACCTAGTATAACTGACAACCTGGCATAACTGTTAACCTGGTATAACAACAGGTATATCTGATTTAAAATATCTGATTGGATGGGAACTAGAAGTTAGATGACCAGATGTATGTGATATCATTCTGTAATCTAGGACAAAAATAATGTTTTAATAATGTTTGAGTCTGAAGTCTCATGGCAGTCGGTTTCTGGAACCTGACATCTAAGGATCACTCACCTACATCATCTTGCCTTACTCTACTAAGTGACCAGGGAATAGTAAATATTTCCAATAAACATATTTATTAAATTATCATGTGTGGCACAAGCATTCTTACATTTACATACATGAAAAACAAACATTTGACACCACTTTAGTTGCAAGCATTATACATCACAGTCAGGAAGATATAGTGAGATTAATTAGGTATTGTCTGTGTGAACCTATCCACCAGTGTCATTTTTAATATTTCCTGTGATGAAACTCTGGTGTTTATTGTAAATAGATATTTGATATTTTCATGTTCTTTTATTATTTCTTATTAAATATATTTAAACTTTTCAATATGGCTTGTCCTTTAGAGAATATTTGAACCTTTGAGAGTACTCATATCTGTTTGGTGACTCTGTGGCCACTCCTGAAAGCCTTACTGCATTGGACAAACTACCATTCAAATTAATATTAATTTCACTCAGTACAACTGGGTACCCTTGTAAGAGCCTTAAGAGTAGCTGGCTTGGTAGTGTCTGGTTGCAGTAACTACCTTATAATCTGGGCAAAAGAGGGCATAGCTAGTAAACCTGTGCCAGCCTTTCCCAGGTGTGTGTGTGTGTGTATGTGTGTGTGTGTGTGTGTGTGTGTGTGTGTGTGTGTGTGTGTGTGTGTGTGTGTGTGTGTGAGCAAACAGACTGAAAGCTCTTCCCTACATTTAATCTCTTAATGACTCCTGAAGAGTAACTCATCCAATGAACTATAGACTTATGAAATACCCTGTACCCTTTGATCACCTTCACCTCTGCAACACTAACTGCTTATTCAATTAATTGTTCTAAAGACATCACTCTGCACTGAAACATCAATACCACCTCTGTTGGTATCATAGGATTGTAAGCCAATGAATTACCTCATCTACAGAATATGGTGCCATTATACATTAGACACAGTAAATTCCTATTCTCCCTTAAAACTATTTTAAATGACTTTATGGGAAATATTACATTTTTGCCTGGGGTATGTGGAACTGACCTCCTAACTTGAAGAAATTAGTGTGCATTATTAACATACCTGAGTGATGAGGATAAACTTCATTATGGTCCAATTCATAAAGAAACAATGGGAAAACATATGTGTAGTCCCCAAATATGCAATGAAGTCTAGAAGAGTTAGCATATTTGCTTGGAAGTGTTTGTATATGGTCCAGTTCACAAAGAAACAATGGGAAGAAATATGTATGTCTCCCAAATATGCAATGAAGTCTAGAAGATTTAGGATCTTTGCTTGGAAGTGTTTGTATATAGTCCAATTCACAAAGAAACAATGGGAAGACATATGTACAGCTCCCAAATATGCAATGAAGTCTAGAAGATTTAGGATCTTTGCTTGGAAGTGTTTGTATATAGTCCAATTCACAAAGAAACAATGGGAAGACATATGCATGGCTCCCAAATATGCAATGAAGTCTAGAAGATTTAGGATCTTTGCTTGGAAGTGTTTGCATATGGTCCAGTTCACAAAGAAACAATGAGAAGATATATGTATAGCTCCCAAATATGTAATGAAGTCTAGAGGATTTAGAATCTTTGCTTGGAAGTTTGTTTGTATAGGTATTTCTATACCCCAAGTAGACTCAAAATAATTTTTCCTCAGGTAGATTGCAAACTTTAGAGGAGTGATGGGGAAGAAAGGGGTAACTGGGGGCATATTTTTTGAGAGGGTAATGAGTTGGCAGACTTTAAAAATTTTCTGCCAAATACTCTGTCAGAAATACTGGATTAGCAAATTAGTGTTAATAAGGAAATTATTTTTTTGAACTGTAATACAGAATTGGAATTGCCTAGACATAATAAAGCCTTGTGGAGTATAGTTACGGTGACTGCCAAAAAAGCAATTACTAGACAATGGAAATCAAAATCTAAACCAACTGTACTAGAAGTAGTGAATGCAATAACAGAGATAAAACAACTGGAAGTGGGATCTTTAGAAAAGAGTAGTAGAAAATTACATAGAAAAAATAAATTGTGGGGACATTACATGAATAATAACATTTATGAGAAAGGCTGAGGTTTAAGGGAAGGCAGGAACTGAATGAGCTTTGTAATGTTTGACTAACAATGGACTGCATAGAAATTAAAAGTAATGTACAATGTTTGCAATTGAAAATATGTCAATATGGTTTGTTGCATTTATATAAAGATATGATTGCCTATGTCATAAGTTATAATTCAATAAAGGTGTTTCTTGTTAAAAAAAAAAAAAAAAAAAGCTTCTTCACGGTCTAATAGTCTTAGGCTTACTATCAGCCTATGAACCCTATGCATACAGCCCAGCACTACCTTCATGCCTCCAACTCTGAGCAGCTGTCCTTCAGGACGTCATGAAATCCCAGCTTAACTAATCCCACTTCACTTCACCCTGAAGCCACATCTAAATGATAATAGTACACTCATACTCTGAGAGAGCTGACACAGTCCAGACCATGACATCAGTGACATTGTCCTCTGCATTATATGGCACACATGATCAATCCTCATCTGATCACCAAAATAGAAGGAAAGCAACTTCAGTGATTTCAACAGACTCTTGCATTGTATGCACCTCATTCTGAATGCCTAGATATACCTCATATATTAAAAAAACTTTCCTTAAGGTACAATTGAATGACTAACCAATTGCACTGCCCAAGAAGCATCAAGTGCAGGAATGTTTAATCAGCATTGAAACTGCTGCTGTCCTTAAATTACACAGGTTAAGACTTAAAAAAGAATAACAAAAAGCATTCCCAGCGAGTGGGCTGAAGAAAGCTACATTAAAGTGCAAATTAATGTAGATAGAGAAATGAAACTGACAAACTGCTGAGCCATCGCACTCCAGCCTGTGTCGCTACAGGCATGCTGGTCACACACAAACAGTTGGTGCTCTTCAAAGGTGACACCATCTCTTTGAAAGTAAAAAGAGAAAAAAAAGACAAATTGCAGCAATGCTTGTCTGGAAGGTGGAAGATAATGACTGAGCTAAAATGAAGTCAGAAAATTCTGATCAATGGGTTTGTGACCTGTGTTGGTGGTTCTGGAACAGTTTACTGCAGTTATTTTATTACCAGGAGTTCCTGGAATTAACTGGGGCCTCAATTTCCAAAACTTCAATTACTTAGTTGTCACAGCACTGAACAAGAACTCTTTAAATGACATGTGTATCTCATAACTTCTACTTATTTTGCACAGATTAGATACTACCAAAATTTAAATGATTTATAATGTAAATCTGTATAAACATTCTCTCTCTCTCTCTCTCTCTCTCTAGGTACATGATGCAATACCTGAATTAACTTCCATCTTTATCCCTTTAGTGCCTTGCTCTACAAAAAAAAAAAATAAACCATAAAAAAAATAATTCTCCATCTGTCAGAAAATCACAGATGAATGAAATAAGGAATGATCCTAGGTAGGATGAAGAATGGAGACAAACTAAATTAAAGGCCACAGGGTGTTATTCATTGTACTCTGAACTTCTTAAACATCTTTTTTTTTATTGTAGGGTTATCACCTCTCTGTCTTTATGAAAAACAGTAATCTATATGGGCAGTTGTGTCCCTGACATCAAGATGAAAAATGGCAAATGCCCTAAGATTTTAGGATAATAAACATTTCCTACATTCCCTCTAACTGCATAAAACAATTACTTTGTTTCTAAAGCACATTAATGCAATCTGAAATTCTGCAAGAATGAGCTTTTTCTTGGGCAACAATGCGAAGTCCAATATTTTGCAGAGGTTGTGTTTAAAGTTTGCCCTGCAAAATGTTATACTAATTAGTCTACTATTACTGTTATCTAGTTACTGTTTGGATAATTTGTAGCACTGTGTTTTACTTCTCAATGCTGTAATTAGAGTTTACTACTCAATTGTACCTGATTTGCTCCTGTATTTCTCCAAGTCATGATCACCTCTACTGTATAACTACCTTGACTGTTATTGTTTACCATCTACCATGTCTTTCTGTGGAGCTTCTCTCCCCGGGCTTCTGCTGAAAAAGGACCTGTGTCCAGTCGGAATTTCCCAGTAAACACATGTAAATAAATAAAAAAATAAAATAAAAGTTCCAAACCTTAATTTGATGTCAGTTTCAGTGACAGCCATACATCCTTGACTATGACCCAAGCAACTCAAGTTCATCTAGTGACACAGACACCTACTGTAGAAGGCACGGTGGAGGAGAGAAACGTCAAGCCTAAGCTTTCTCATCTTTTTTTGGGTGTAGTGGGGGTGGATATGCTAAGGGCACACAGCTGCTGCACAGGAAAGCCAGTAGTGATACTGAAGTCATACAGATGCAGGCCTTACACAGTGTCAGGGCAGGTAGCTTGAGGGATAGACCACCACCACCACATTGGATGGGGGGGGGGTCACTCTCACTATGCCACTGCGTGCTCCCTGGTATAACCCAATATGTCAAAGACAGGTACGGGAATGCAAGTAAACCAATGAAGAGAAATAGTGTAAAGGCCCTGCATCTGGACAATCCCAGAGAGCCTGTACATGGAATACTGGAGGATTTCTGTGTGCAGGACTCTCCAAAAAAGGAATACTATCCCAGCATGGGTCTGGGTCACATCTGGGGACCACTAACAAGGATGGAATTACAGAGATTCCTGATGACAGTGGCAGCAGCGAGAAAAAATAAGTATGTTGTGGTCAGTTCTACAAAGAAATACTGTGCAAGAAAATGCCACTCCCAAAAATTGAAAAAGCCGTGACATTGAAAGCCAACTATTTGGAAACAGACCAAGAGCATGTTCATGATATAGGCAGATAAATAACTGTGCACTAGTCTTACAGTGCGACGTTTTTCTAATCTGTTTATGGCTCAGTGAATTTAAACTCACACTTGCTATAGATAACTGCATTCCCATAAAGCACAAAATTACCTTCATCCTACCTACAAAGATGTAACATCTGGGGGGGGGGGTCACTGCCCTTCTGTTAAAGCCACCTCATGCTTCCAACTATTACTTATACTCCAATTATATAGGCTATTGCCAGGTCATTGTGCTACCTAATCCACATCAAACTTTCAAACAGATAGTGGTTGACCCTCTACAACCCACTCAAGTCCACTCTTGCATCACCCCTCCCAGGATGCCCAATGTTTCAAACACCTTGTTGAGTGATTAACTCATTTATGCTTTTATAACACTTACATTTCTTACGGCAATCTTGTTAATTTCTGTAACTTTGTAATACAGTGCTTTGAAATAATGTGCTGCAATTCTGTCCTTAAGCATTTCATAAGTTCATAGGTCTATACTAAGCTAACAACCACTGGGACCTTTATAAGCCTAGCCATGCAACCCAAATGTATCCCGTGAGTTACTGTGCTTTAGAGGCTATTTTTAAAGGGTGCATGTTACTAAGGGCATGATTAAACAGCTGCCTCTGTCCATCAGAGACACAGTTGTCAGACCAGGGTGAATTTCTGATTTCCCAACCATTCATCCAGTTTGTGCTTGAACAGGGTTAGGAAATGGCTCTGAATCACATGGATGGGAGGACTATTCCAGAGAATGGGGATTCTCTGGGACACATACCTTTCCTTCTATTTAAGTCACAAGGAATGTTAAATCCTTAGATCTAGTAGTTCAGGTGCTGTTTGTTTTGGCAATATGCAAAAAGTCCATCCGAGTGGGACTCAAGGATGTCTTGTATGCCAAGCATAAATCACCTCTCAGCAGTCTGTAGGAATACAGAGATAGGGATTTGAGGCAATCTGCATATTGTGTTGATGCCCTGCATTCACTTTGTGATAAAACTCTTTTCACATTCCAGTTGTTGCATGTACCTTGTCAGGTAGATACAGAAGGGGGGACATTATACTCAATAATGGGTCTGATAATGGCTAAATACAGTAGCATGATGACTTCTGTGGATCTAGGTGCCATGCCCTTACTCATAAGCTGAGTGACAAAGAATGGTTTTCTTACAACCTAAGACACATGCTGGTTTGAAAGCCAGGTTACTAGCTACATGAGTACCTCAATCCCTGACTACTGTGTCTACTTTTAGGGGTGTTTTCTGAGTCAGACAGTTTTCAAGGCAGGCCAGCTTCCCAAAGGGTAATATTATGCACTTCTTGGCATTGAGTTTTAAGCCATGGCTCTGACACTAATCATTAAATCTGTGTTAGATCTTCCTATAAGATGTTAGTATTTTGGAGGGTTTCTATGATTGTTCCTAGCTTGCAATTATCTGCAAACTTGGTAAGCCAGATGCCCTGGACATTGGCCTTGACTTCTGAAAAATAGATGTCAAACAGGGGTGGACCCAGCTCAGAACCCTAGGGGACTCCACTGGTGATCAGCCTCTTTGTAGGGGGTGGTCTCTCTATTCCTAACTTTCTGGATTCTGTCTGTGGGCCAGCTGGCTATCCAGCGAGTTAGATAGGGGTTTATGCCTAATTCCATGAGTTTGTTTACAAGGCCTGAGAAGGGTATTATATCAAATGCCTTAGATCAAGGTAGGCAATATGCACCACTTCTGCTCTCATCCATTGCCTTGGTGACTTTGTCAGATAAGTCCATCAGTAGGCATGACCTGTCTTTGATGAAACTAAACTGGGTTGGGTCAGTGTCTGAAGGTTTACTATTTCATTGGTAACAATTTCCATGATAATTCTTTCCATGGCTTTGCATATGAGAGTAGGCAGACTGATAGATCTGAAGTTCCTGTGGTACGTTGATGGCCTGCCCTAGTGCAGATGGATGACCACCACAGTTTTCCATTTGCATGGCATAAAGCCTGTGGAGAGGCTATTGCTGAACAGTAACACCAGTGGCCCTTTCAAGCCATATTTCATGCTACTTAGGAGGCATCAATGGATATTACTGTGGCCATCGAAGGTCTATTCTTGGCATTAGAGAGACAGCATCTAAAACATGCTCCCTACTGATAATTGGAGGGATTATGTTAGACTTTGGGGGCTGGTGGGGGTGAAGGTAGGAGTAAAGTTGGAGATGAATTTGTCAGCCAGAAGATTTGCTATATCTCCTGGTTCTGTGAACATGGCTGCATTTACCAACAGTTCTGTACACTGTTGTGTATTAACTTTGAGGCTTCAGACATAGCTAAAGAAGGCCATGTGACGCTCTACCACTGGACCAGTAATCAAGGAGCTTCAATCCTCATCACTAACACCAGAGGAGGACATACACTGAGAGGATGACAGGTACAAACACAGTATTTCCAGATACAGCGCTCTGCATCAAGTGCAATTTCCCTTAAGAGCACACAGAGACCATAGTCAGCCTGGGCCTAGTTTCTTCCTCTTTCTTCAGATCCCCAGTAATACTCCCCACTGGCACAGCTATAGAGTTGAGATCTCAGCTGAGTGGCCAAGCCAAGACCTCCAGCACCCTCTCTGTCCAACCAGTGTTTTGTGTCCCTGCCCAAGTAGCTGACATACTGAGGATTGACACACACACATGCACACACGCACACACGCACACACGCACACACACACACACACACACACACACACACACACACACACACACACACACACACACACCTTGGAAAGGCTGGCACAGGTTTACTAGCTATGCCCCCTTTTTCCCAGATTATAAGGTAGTAATCACTGCCACCAGCCAGCTCCTTATCAGTTACTTTAGGGTCCTTAACAAAGAGTGTCCAATCTTACTGTGTAATGTTACTATCAACACAAATGGTAGTTTGACCAAGAGCAAGGCTATTAGGAGTCTATGGTAATCTAGGTGTGAAGGAACTCCAGTGTGTCATCCTGTTTAACCACACTAGAGGTATGCTTGTCACTGATGTACATTGAGGCACCTCCACCTTTAGTCTCTGCGCACTTGCTGATTGATCTAAATGTATGGAAGGCACTGAAGCATTGCACTGCTGGAGTACTTTCTGCAGCTTTAAACTATGTCTCGGTAGCTGCACAGATGTCCACATTTTCTGAGAGGAGAGCTCAGAGGGAGTGGAGCTTCCTGCATAGATGCCTGGCATTGGGCAGTAATACCTTTAGACTTCCTTGGCTAGGTTTTGCTATGTTGGAAGGTTTGTCAGTTTGGCATTGTCTAAAAAAGGCTCTAAGAAGAAGACAATGTTTTATCCAATATTTGAAACCCTAGAGGGGACAGGTGCAGAACATCTTTGGCAAACCATTGTGGTTTATTAATCATGTCCTCTCACACTGACAAATACTGTATCCCCCTAGAATAACACCAAAAACTAAGCCAATTATTATTTAAATCAATCATCTTCTGCTGGCATTGCCAGCCAGTGACACGTCATCTGAGAACTCCACAATGTCCCTCTTCATACAGTCTAGGGAGGTACGTCTCAGGTCATTTACACCTACATGAACTATGACTGAATCATACTGGTCCCTGTGGTACAATGACCTGACTGCATGTGTACCTTGCCACATCCTGACCCTTGACAGGCAACTGACTGTTATTTTCTCCTTCTTCAGTCTAGTGAGTCATACAATGGAGCCCCCTTATGATTAGAATCCTGGGTAGTGAATTGTCTTGCCTTATGGGCTTGGTAGATGAGGCTCCACTGGGTGTGGCTGTATGTGCAGTGTTAGGTGGTGTTTCTATTAGAGTGCTTCTAAGTTTGCTGAAGACAATTTTGACACACAGAATGTTTG
Source organism: Protopterus annectens (assembly GCF_019279795.1). NCBI lineage: Eukaryota > Metazoa > Chordata > Ceratodontiformes > Protopteridae > Protopterus > Protopterus annectens. The sequence goes on along the minus strand of NC_056745.1, from coordinate 179,214,023 downwards.
GGCAGTCTTTGGTGTTTGGGAAGATTACATTTAAGTGCCTCAGATAAGTAGATCTACATGTGGGGTGTGTACTGTTTGTGGTAGGTGTAGTGCGTGTGTGTGTGTGTGTGTGTGTGTGTGTGTGTGTTTATGGCAACTAGATTGCTACAATGAGTGTTAGTATGTGAGAGTTTTGGTATTTGGGAAGATTACATTTAAGTGCCTCAGATAAGTAGATCTACATGTGGGGTGTGTACTGTGTGTGGTGGGTGTAGTGTGTGTGTGTGTGTGTGTTTATGGCAACTAGATTGTTACAATGAGTGTTAGTATGTGAGAGATTTGCTCCCAGAGACTGTGTATATACATCTCTCATGTACGTTGTTTGCTGCTTTCAGGATTAAATGCTTGTTGGTGAACATTAGACAACTGTTAGAATGTCTCAGTATACCCATATCCACCAAACTGGCTGAAGGGAAAAGTACAGTTGTGTACCTACCATAAATGTAGATGTTTGAATGTATTCACTGTTGCAGTCATTACACTTGGGTTATCCTGCTGGCAGGCGACCAGCAGTCGGCCCGCGTTCCAAAGTCTTGGTCCGGCGTCGGTTGCTGTCACCTCTTCCCTGACATCAGTGCACCAAGGGTATAAAAGCTGCAACCGATGCCATTTTCTTCAGTTTTTCTTGCCCCAGATGTCAGGTGCCCCCAGATAGGAAGGCCGGAAAGATAAAATTATGCCAAAAAACATGCATATATTACAATAAACATATTCTTCATCTACAAGCAAATACACCACATAGGTAGTATAGAGATGAGAAGTACAGAAAAGTCCCAGCAATGAAAAAAGGGGGATGGTGGGTGGGAAACCTGGACTGAAACAGTGAATACACTCAAACATCTACATTTATGGTAGGTACACAACTGTACTATGTTCATCATGTTTCACTGTTGCAGTCATTACACTTGGGTAGAATCCCAAAGCTGAGGTTGGGTGGCTGGGCCTAAATTGGATTTGGAGAGGCTAACAAGCCATGCAGAACTGCAGTGGCAAAGCCTGCTCTGGATTTAGAGTAGAGAGGTAAGTGGTAGTGCTTGGTGAAAGTGTGCCCTGAGCTCCAGGTTGCAGCTTCTAAAATATCTTTGGTTGGTACCCCTCTGAGGAAAGCTGCTGAAGTGGCTGCTGCTCTGGTAGAATGAGGCCTAATGCCCTTAGGTACAGATTTGCCATGTTGTGAATAACAGAAGTGGATGCAGTGTTCTATCCATTTTGAAATTGTCTGCTTTGTAATAGGCTTCCCTTGTGATCCTGCAGCATATGCTACAAACAGTTGCTCAGTTTTTCTGAAAGCTTTTGTTTTGTCCAGGTAGAAACGTAGCTGTCTGTGAATATCCAAAGCATGCAGAAGTCTCTCCCCTTTATTCTGGGGATTTGGATAAAAAGTAGGTAAATGAATGGTTTGGTTTAAGGCTACATTGGAGACCCCTTTTGGCATGAATGTTGGGTTTGTCCTAAGAGAAACCCTGTCCTGATGAAAAATGAGGAAAGGTTCCACAGCCATTAATGCCTGTAACTCTGAGACTCTTCTTGCTGAAGTTATTGCTAGGAGCAGAGCAGTTTTCCATGACAAGAATTTTAGATCAGCTGTGCTGGCTGGTTCAAAAGGAGGCAGTGTTAGTTTTTCTAAAACAAAATTGAGGTCCCAAGTAGGTATTGGTGCTCTCCTTGGGGGGGGGGGGTCTTATATTTTTTGCCCCTCTGAGGTACTGTTATAGTAGTGGGTGTGAAAAAATTGGAGGTTCCATATTGTAATGAGCTGAAATAGCAAAGGCATGGATTTTAATAGATGAAAAAGATAAGCCTTTGTCCAGCATCACAGTTAGGTATTGTAAAATCTGAGGTATATTAAGAACTAGTGGTTTGAGCCCTTGTGCCTGGTTCCAAGCACAGAATCTCTTCCATTTTTCTGCATAAGATTTCCTAGTGTTGGGCCTCCTGGCTTCTAAAATGACATCCATAACAGCTTTAGAGAGAGGTGCAGTCTGAGTGACTACATTATCTGCCATGCTGCCAGGTTTAAGGTTCTGAGTTGACTGTGCAGAATCTGATTGTTTTGTTGTGTCAGAAGATGAGGAATTTGAGGTAGAAGCCAAGCTGGGCCTTGAGACAAATTCTTTAGGATTGGGTACCAGTGCTGGCGTGGCCAGTCTGGTGCAATCAGGATCATTTTTGGCCTTTCTTGTCTGACTTTTAGTAGCACCTTGGTGAGAAGAGGCATTGGAGGGAAGGCGTAGACTGTCAGGCCTTTCCAGCTGAATGATAGAGTATCCACTTTCCATGCTTGAGAGTGATAAGTTCTTGTGCAAAATTTCTGTATTTGGTAATTGTGAGGGAAGGCAAAAAGATCTATGTCTGGGCATCCCCATTTCCTCGTTATCATGCTGAACACTTGTGGATTTAGCTTCCATTCGTGAGGATCCATGAGATTTCTGTTTAGTTCGTCTGCCAGTGTATTTTTTGTTCCTGGCAGGAATTGTGCCTGCAGATGTACTTGATAGGTCAGTGCTGTGTTCCACAAAGTCATGGCTCGTCTGCATAGGGGGTAGGAATGTGTGCCCCCTTGCTTGTTTATGTACCACATAACTGTGGTGTTGTCCGTCTTTATTAATAGTTGCCCTGGATGTATTAGGTCCTTGAAAGCTGTCAGGGAATTCTGTACAGCTAGCATCTCTTTTTAATGGATGCAAAGATGCATTTGTTCCTTGGGCCATGTGCCCCTGAATACATTTTCCTGTCATATGTGCCCCCCAGGCATAATCCGATGCATCCGTTGTTACTGTCTGCCTGGCTGTGGGTAAGGTGAAAGGCTGTCCCTTGTTGTGGTAACAGGCCTGGGACCACCATCAAAACTCCTGCTGTAGGCAGGGAATTAAAGTTATGATTGTCCCCAGGCTGTGACAATGTTGCGTCCAAACACTTTTTAGATACCATTGTAGCTTCCTCATATGCAGTTTTGCATATGGAATTAGTAGAATGCAGAATGCCATGAAGCCCAGGGCCTGCAGAATTTTTCTTGCAGGGAGCTGGGGTTTTGTTGCCATCATTTGAAAGTAATGAGTCAGTTGCCTTTGTTTGTCTGGCATGAGATAAGCCATCTGGGCAGCTGTATTTAAACTTGCACCCAGGAATATTATCTCTTGAGAGGGCACTAGTTTTGATTTATTTTCGTTTACTGTGTAACCTAGGCAAATTAGTAATCTTTTTACAAATGCCAGATGCTTTAGAAGAATGTCCTTGCTCTCTGCTTGAATAAGGCAGTCGTCCAAGTAGGGATATATTTGAATTCCTTTTTGTCTGCAAAATGCAATTATTGGTGCCAGGCATTTTGTGAAGACCCTGGGTGCAGTAGATAAGCCAAAGGGTAGTGCAGAGAATTGGTAATGTATTGATCCTGCTATGAATCTGAGGTATCTTCTGCAAGATTGTCTGACTGGGACATGCAGGTATGCCTCCTTGAGGTCCAAAGTAACTAGCCAAGCCTTCTTGCCCAGCATGGGCAGAAGTTGCTGTAGTGTTAACATTTTGAATTTTGGAACATCCAGGAAAGTATTTAGGAGTGACAGGTCCAGTATTGGTCTTCAGGCTTTGTCCTTTCTGAGTACTAAGAAAAGTCTTGAGTAAAATCCTTGCCCCTGTTCTTGCTGTGGAACTTTTTGAATAGCTCCCATGTCCATAAGAGCAGCAATCTGTTTTTGTGCCTCTGCCCATTGGTTTTGTGGCAGGTCTGGCATACCTTTTAGTTTTGGTAGTGGAACCTGTAACCCTGAGAAACAATATTCAGCACCCATTGGTCTTGGTTGATCATGTGCCAATTTTTTGAGAAAAGTGCTAGCTTTCCCCCTAGGGGTGCTGTCAAAAGGTAAGTACTTGGCATTTGCAGAGGGAAGTCATTGGGATTGTTTCTTATAAGGTTGTGATTTGTCTTCCCCTCCTTTGGGGGCTGAAGCACCCCATTGTTTAGGTCTGTAGAAGCCTTGGGGCTGAGATCTGCCTCTTGGGCATCTATATCCGCCTCTTTGTGGCCTGTCTGACACTGGAAAGGACCAATTTTTCGAAGGCCAGTTTCTGCTAAATCTAGATGGTTGAACCTGTAAGTAAATCTTTCACTGTCTGCATTGACTTTGCTTTATCCTCCATTTTCTTTAACGACTCTTCTGCCTTAACACCAAACAAAGTATCATGCTGTAATGGAGCATCCAATAATTTTACTTTAACATGATCAGGTAAACCTTGTTCTTTTAACCAAGCATGCCTTCGAATAACAGAGCCTGTAACTGCGGCTCTACAAGAAGCCTCTAATGAATCAAAACCACATTGCAGATTATGCTTTCCCACTTGCTCAATTGCATGCAATAAATCCTGCATTTCCTTACTGTCAGGACTTTCTGTATTTGCAACCATTTTCTGTTTTAACAATGACACGAAGTACTGTTGGTATTTAAGTATGTGAAACTGACAGTTTAAAGCTCTTACAGCTAAAGTAGCAGAAGTGTAAACTTTTTTCCCCCATCTGTCCAGAGCTCTGGAATCCCTATCCGAGGGGACAGGATTTTTATCAGTGGAAGCTTTAACCCCCTTAGGACCCTGAGAAATTGTTTCTGGGTCTGCAGCGGGGTTTTTGTAAATAAATTTATGAGAGTCAGGGACTCTACAGTACCTGTCTGGCTTGACTGGTGCAGGGGGTAAAGAATCAGGAGACATACTGGATTCAGAAAAAAACATAATCAACAATATCAAGCACAGGGGGTATAGCCAGGGGCCTGTGGTGAGGCAATAAAAGGAAGTCTCTGAGCCTTTTCTTGGATTCTGAATAATCCTGGCTCTCCCAATGGAAATGCTCCCTCATGGTGTGCAGGGTTTCCCCAAAAGAATAATCCTCAGGTGGAGAGGCTGAAGGTATGGACTCTTCTGCATCAGAGTCCTCATAGGGAGGGAGAGAATATCCCTGATCAGAAGAGGAATCAGAGGAAATGGAAACCTGGTCAGAGGAGTCATAATCAGGGCCTTGACTAGGCCTTTTGTCAGGAGGGGGATGGGAACCCCTGATTAAAGTAATTAGGTCTTCGGCCATTTTAAGCATCTGTTTCTTTGGCATGGATGACTGTTCTGGAGAATGTTGTACTTGTTTCCTTGTCTTTAATGGAGTTTTTGACTTTGTCTTTGCTGCTGTAGTGGACTTAATTTGTAAGCTGTGAAGGTCTGAAAACACCCTCAGAAGCCGATGCCTGCTCAGCGGCTCCAGACCCATCTGAGGGTATAGTTTCCGTAGGCCCAATACCTTGAGTTTCCACAGGCCTCGATGTCTCCATGTGGCTGTCGGTTGCGGCCTGTGGCTCTGAGGTAGCGGGTGTCAGGGGCTGCGAAAGCGCCTCGCTGAGAACTGGTGAACCGGCGACTCGCCTAGAAAAGGCTTCGTCGTCAGTTTTGGACCTCGGATGCCTGTCCTTTTCTTTGTCTTTGAGTTTTTTATAAATTCCGGTCGTCGGTTGTTCCGACGGCATTATGTAATTAAACCTTCAGCCAAAATAATGTGAAGCAAATTCAAACTGATGTTTAATAGTGTGTTTATTGAATCTAGCACAAAACCGACAACTAGTAAAGTCATGGCCAGGGCCTAGGCAAGGAATACAGTAAGAGTGAAAATCCTTATGAGGTATTTGCTTCCCACAAGAAATACAATTATTAACTTTTACTGACATCTGTCTGGAGCAAGAAAAAGTTTCCCCAAAGGGGTACTTAGCTTTATTGAAGATTTCGGTTCTGAAACTCAGTTTTGAAAATCTCAGGAGTCGGCCGATCGGCACTTGCGAAATGCTTTTGCTTCGGGCACCACGCTGCAAGAAAGACTGAAGAAAATGGCATTGGTTGCAGCTTTTATACCCCTGGCGCACTGACGTCAGGGAAGAGGTGACAGCAACAGACGCCGGACCAAGACTTTGGAACTTGGGCCGACTGTGGGTCTCCTGCCAGCAGGATAACCCAAGTGTAATGACTGCAACAGTGAAACACGGTGAACATCTGGGAAAGTGCATAACCAAGACGTCAGGTCCTTTACTGGGTGAGCTACGAGGGTGAGGTGCATGAGGGGTTAATAGTGGGCTGACTAAGGGTGATTTGGGGGCAAAAGACTAGACTAGTCTATATAATACTAAATTCAAGTGGCAGTGTTCCTCAACATGCAAATTACCTGCAGTATGCGATGAGACTCAGTGTGCAAAGTAGCACCTGCTACATGCTACTCAATGTGCAAAGTAGCACCTGCTGTATGCGACTCAATGTGCAAAGTAGCACCTGCTGTATGCTGCTCAACCTGCTGTATGCTGCTCAATGTGCAAAGTAGCACCTGATATATGCTACTCAATGTACAATGTAGCACCTGCTGTATGCTATTCAATGTACAAAGTAGTTGCTCTATACTCACTGAGTTACTGGTACAGTTTCAGAGGTGGTTTTATAGAGAAAGGTTGGTTTCTAGGTTCTGCATTTCTACAGGTCACTATTAACCACCACTGCACAATTGGCAGTGGTAAACAAACTCACCAAATTTACAGAGGCACTTAAATCATAGGATACTGACTTCTACGTTCTCTGGCCAATAACACAACTACACTTACTTATTTTACTTATTTTTCTTTATTTGTTTACCTGGAAGTTGCGACCGAAGTTTATTCCATTTCCCACAGATGCTCAGGGAAAAAGATCCACATATTAGGAAGTACATTTAAAGACAAAAATAAAGCTTTCTTATGTGTTTCCCAACTCATGTAGACCAGGCCACCACCTACTGCCACTAGACAGACTATCCTAGTCCTCCTAATGTAAAAACACACACACAAAAAGATTTTTTGAGAGTGTAATTGCTGCCACAAAACAACTTAAACAAATTACCTGGACAAGGCAATTTCAAGTATTAGGGACCTTTAAAAGGATTTAACATGCAAAATCAAAAAATAAAGCAAAGGTATAGTAGAATCACTGCAAAACAGTTAACTGAAGTGCAAATAATAAAATAAATCTGTTATCTTCCAAAGATAGAGCAGGATTAATTCGGGACCCATTCAGCATGGGGCGAGGACGTCAAGCAGATGAGAGCTGTGGGAAAATGAGCAAGTGACAATTTGTAAAGGTTTACTCAAGGACAACACTGGCCTGCTGAGTGGGCATTCAGCATTAGGGATCTATGGAAAACAACTCGGAAGAAAGATAAGTATGTGCTCTGCAATAATGGGTTTGTCCACTGATATGAAACAGTGATATTTGTTACACACACACACACACACACACACACACACACACACACACACACACACACACACACACACACACACACACACAGACACAGACACACACACACACACACACACACACACTTCATAGGTGTGTACTAGGCTAATGGCACTGGAGCCTTTACTAGCCTAGCCCATAGGATTACCCTGGCATTGTGCCATCCGACCTAAGTTCCCAGTGCCTCTGACACATGTGCATTGCACACATACCTACAAGCAAAAATGGAGGAATACCACTTCACTTACAGCTGTATTTAGGGTATTGGAGAAAGCCAGAACACATGGACAACCCTACCCAGATACAGTAAGGCAATATAGCAATACAAACTATACACACAAGAAATTACAGCCAAGGACTTAACCAGAGCTATGCACCTTGAAATGGTAACACTCCTCACTGCACCACTGTGTTAATGATCAGTTACTCTTCCATGCATCCTGCTTCTGCCAGACCACCAAAGATAGTTAATTATCATCTACAATGTTAAAAATAATAATGGAAAGTGAGAGAAATTATGATTAACCTTTTACTCATAAATATACTGCAACACACCACACAAATCCATAAGCCATAGCAATAACACATTTACACCAGTTTTAGCAAATACATTACTTGTCACTACTTCTACCATTCCAGGGCAGTGACTACTGCTTAAAAGTGATCAAACAAAAGCAAGGCAGATCAGTTATAGCCACAAATGGCCTCCATACCAAACAATTATATCCAACTTTACTGTGTACAGATTGTGTTAAATGCATACATGCATACATCCCTACATACATCCACACTAGGCTTACAAAGATAGATCAGTAACCATTAAAAATTAGCAAACAACAACATGGTCAATTACTTCCATCTACAAAAAGCCTCTGCCTCACTCAGCAGTTAAAGTCAGTTCTGTGTCGACTTCAAATTTCTGTTTGTGATAAATAAAGGATGATCAAGCAGTAAATTTAAACCACTGTTCAACACAAACAGTTGCCACACCTTAAAATATTTCAAGTTACTTCACACAAATCACATTCACACTCTGTAAACCCAGAATAAAGGGAAAACAAACAATCAGTCATTTTCCTCCACAGACTGGCCTAGTAATTTTAGTTAATTTGTCGGCGTACATCTCCAGTGTCCAACACTTATTAAAAGCAATGCCCACTCAACTTCTCAGCAAAAGAATTTGTGACAAATTCAAAAGTATTGGGGGAAAGAAAAGCCCCAAATCAGGGAAAGATAAATATTCCTCTTAATATGTTTTGAGAGTTGACCGAACATGTGTATAGTATTCATTTTTTGAAAGATATGAAGTCAGAAACTCAAGAATTAAAGACAAAGAGAACAGGATGGTGGGGGTAAAGAATGGCCAAAATTCATGGACAATTTTTACTTACAATTCTACTTCACTTTAAAGTTATTAGAGCAACAGGTTTTGCATCAACAGGCACTTTCTGAACAGTAAGTACAAAACTGTAATATCTGGCATTACTGACCGACTACAGTCACTTAAAATTAGCAGAATAGGCTTTGTATCAAAATGCATTTTGTCAACAGTAAGCTGTACAAGAAACTGACATCTGGCATTAGTGATCAACTGTAATCCTTAGCAACTTAACAACAACAACAACAAAAAATCAACAATTTTACAATGCACAGGACAAAATATGAAGCAATACCAACATTCTGCAAAATAAGATGGCTGAGAGATCTAGGGACATTATTAAATCATTAGCAGTGGACACATTTGTAGGGCAAACTAAGCACTTGCCAGCTTACCCTGTAAATGCATCAGTTTGTATCTGGTTTCTTGTTAGGACTAAACAAATGTATATTCGCACTGGCTACTGCTACTGCTGGCATTCCTAGTAACTGCCCACTTTTCTTCACTGTTTACTATGCGTGGATTTGTTGTCTGGTGTCAAGGAGTAAAAAGATCTGTGTGTTGATTGGCCAAGTGTCCAATCAATCTACAGAGCTTTTTACTCACAAAGAGTAGAAAACCAGCTCACCCTTCCTCTAGGGATGCCTTTCTGACAGTTTTTTAGGTAAATAAAATAGGTGAAAAATAAAAAAAAATAAAATAAAATGAAAATTTGAAAGGTACTCCTAGAAAACCAGTGTCCAGGGCAGAAGTGTAGTTCAATTATGCACCATGACCCACTTCAGAGATTCTGCTTGTTAACTGCCATAACAGGTAAAACCCCTTTTCCTTTATGGGGAATGCAAACCAAGTACTTTGTCAAACTGGCAAAAAGACTGGCAAAAACAATAAACTGGTGTGCCAGGCTTCTGAGACCCCAAGAATTTGCAGTGTACATCAAGACATTTTTCTAGCACCTTTCAATTGTAGCTGCTAATTTTAAAGTATAACAATCACACAAGCTATGGAACATCAGTCACCAAACCCAAAGTGCAAGAGTTTTATAAGAAAAATGTGCATCAGATCCTGTTCCATTTTATCTCTGTAAACTAAACACTTAATCAAACAGGACAATAGTCAACTGCTATACACCCAGGGTTCTACAAGAACTAAAACTGAATGGCAGCAAATTACCATTAATACTATCACCCCTGAATATTAGCTTTATATTCCAAATAAGGTAGGTTGTTAAACCAGAAACGGGCATCACAAAGCTTGCAGATTAAGTAATGTTACTATTTACAGTCAAAAAAGCAACACACAAAATATAAGTGGCATAAACAGAGCCATCTGTGAGTGAAGCAAAGTCACAACATACATACTCTGGATTTTTTTTTTTTTTTTTTTGAGTTCACCTGTCCAAAAACAAATAAATAAATAAACAAAATTAATAAATACAGGTTCAAAAAAATTAGGACACCATTACCAGTATTACCATTTGTTGTTCACTTGTGTCTTGTAAACTGATCACTTTTCTTTCCTTCTGTCTCATTTAGCACTTAGTCCCTGTTAACTCAACGGTTCATTGGCTGCATGTATAGCAAGTCGTAAAGCTAAAGCAAGAAAATCTCACAAATCTGTACTTTAAAGGCACAACTTGGTATATTGTGGCAGCCTGCTACTTAGTGACAAAAACTGTGATTTTATGCAAAACATCAGACAGTTGAGAGGTATGGGTAGACAAACCAGAGAAGCAACCCGGTCTGAATGGAGCTCTGTTAACTACCCAGTTCACCTATGCATAAGGCCAGTCATGTCTGGTACTACTGACCGACTGTATTCTTCAGTGATTTACCAGAAAAACAAAAATGTACATAGGACAGGACAAACATATGAGGCAGAAGCAGAGACAATCTGCAAAATCAGGAACAGCTGAGAGGTATGGACAGCAAAGAGAAAAGTACAGTTGTGTACACTTACCATAAATGTAGATGTTCGAGTATATTCACTGTTGCAGAAATTACATTTGGGTTATCTGCTTGCAGGTAGACCTCAGCTGGCCTGATTATCAAAGTCTTGGGTCCTGTGTCGGTTGCTGTCTCTTCTTCCATGACGTCAGGTAGTCAGTGGTATAAAGCATGCAGCAGATGCCATTACATCAGGTTTTCTTGCCCTAGATGTCAGGTGCCCCCATAATGGGAAGATATTATATACAAGGTTACACCTCCAATTATAAGCAAATACACCAGAAAGCTTAAATACAGTAAACAAGAAGAGAGGTATAGCAAATAGAAGTCAGGGGGCTGGTGGGAGGGTAACCAGGACTGCAACAGTGAATACACTCGAACATCTACATTTATGGTAAGTGTACACAACTGTACTATGTTCTTCGTGTTTCACTGTTGCAGTCATTACATTTGGTTAGATTCCCAAAGCTAAGGAAGGGAGGAAGCAATTAGAGAGCACTGGGACAAGCTATTAGACCCTGCGAGACTGCAGTAGCAAAACCAGCTCTGGGTTTAGAGAAAATAGGCAAGTGGTAATGCTTGGTGAAGGAATGAACAGAACTCCAGGTAGCAGCTTCTAGGATGTCCCTCGTAGGAACAACTCTGAGAAAGGCTGTTGAAGTAGATGCAGCCCTGGTGGAATGGGATCTTATCCCCTGTGGGGTAGGTTTTCCATGGTGCCTATGGGAGAAATGAATGCAATGGCCTATCCATTTAGAAATGGCTTGCTTTGAAATGGCCTTCCCCTCTGCCCCTGCAGCAAAGGCAACTAGCAGCTGTTCAGTTTTTCTGAGAGGCTTAGTCCTGTCCAAGTAAAATCGAAGTTGTCTGTGCACGTCCAAAGAGTGCAGTATTCATTCTCCTTTGTTCTGTGGATTAGAAAAGAAGGGCCACACTGGATACCACCTTGGGCATAAAGGAAGGATTGGTCCTGAGGGACACCCTGTCAGCATGGAAGATGATGAAGAGCTCCACTGCCATGAGGGCCTGTAATTCAGGCACTCTTCTTGGTGAAGTGCTAAAAGGAAGGCTGTTTTCCAAGAAAGGAATTTCAACTCTGCAGTTGCAGCGGGCTCAAAGGGAGGTAGAGTGAGCTTTTCCAATACAAAGTTAAGGTCCCAGGCTGGAGTAGGGGCTCTCCTGGGTGGTCTTAAATTTCTGGCCCTTCAGAGGAATTGCTTCAGCAGTGGGTGAGAGAAGAGGGGTGGCTCTGTATTAAAATGTGCTGAAATGGCAGAGGCATGAATTTTAATAGAAGAGAAGGAAAGGCCTTTGTAAAGCATCTCTGTTAAGTATTGAAGAATATGTGGTAAACCGGGCACTGTTGTGCCCATCCCCTGAGTTTGGATCCATGAATAGAATCTTTTCCACTTTTCAGCATAAGATTTTCTAGTTCTAGGCCTACTTGCCTCCAGAATGACATCAAGCATCTGCTTACTGAGAGATGGTAATGGAGAGCTCAGGTAATTAGCCAGGCTGCAAGGTTCAGGGTTTGAAGCTGGGGGTGCAGAATCTGGCCCTCCTGCTGGGACAGCAAGGAAGGGGTCTGATGCAGGTGCCATGGTCCCAGCAGTGACACGCTGTGCAAGAGGGGGTACTAGTGTCGGTGTGGCCAATCTGGTGCAATGAGTATTGTCCTTGGTTTGTCCTGTTTGATCTTTAGTAGAACTTTGGAGAGGAGAGGCAGAGGGGGAAAGGCATAAACTGAGAGATTTTCCCAGGTGAAGGACAGGGCATCCACTTTCCAAGCTTGTTCATGGGGAGTCCTTGTGCAGAATTTCTCCAATTGGTAGTTCTTAGGGGGGGGCAAACAGGTCTATCTCTGGGCTCCCCCATTTGTTTCTCAACATGTTGAATATCTTTGGTTCCAGTTTCCACTCGTGTGGGTCCATGAGATTTCTGCTTAGGTTGTCTGCCAGTGTGTTTAGCTTGCCTGGCAGGAACTGAGCCTGTAGGTGCACTTGGTAGCTCAATGCTGTGTTCCATGGCTAGTCTGAAGAGAGGGTAAGAGTGGGTTTCCCCCCTGTTTGCTTATGTACCACATAACAGTGGCGGTGTCTGTTTTTACCAATAATTGTCCTGGAAGGATGTGGTCCTTGAAGGCTGTCAGAGCATTCTGTACAGCTAGCATTTCTTTTTGATTGATATGCAGGTGCATTTGACTCTGGTTCTATTTGCCCTGAATGCACTGCCCTGCCAAGTGAGCCCCCATACATAGTCTGATGCGTCTGTTGTTAGGGTTTGGGTGGCAGGGGGTAGAGTGAATGGCAGTCCCTTGTTGAGATAGCAGGCCTCTGCCCACCAAAGGAATTCTGTCTTTTTACAAGGGATGATAGGAATCACTGATTCCAGGTCCTGAGAATGTTGACACCATAGGCTTTTTAGATACCATTGCAATTTCCTCATATGCAGTCTTGCATATGGAATTAGTAGGATGCAAAAGGCCATGAACCCCAGAGCTTGCAGTATTTTTTCTTGCAGTTAACTGGGTCTTTGTGGCCAGTAATTTGAAGTAGGCTGTCAGATAAACTTGTTTCTCTGGCGTGAGGTAGGCCATCCTGGAAGTTGTGTTCAAGCTTGCTCCCAGGAATAAAATTTGTTGGCAGGGTACTAAGTGAGATTTATTTTTGTTTATGGTGTACCCCAGTGAGGTTAGCAGTTTCTTTACAAATGCCAGATGATTTAATAGTATGTTCTGGCTTTCTGCCTGAATTAGACAATCGTCCAGGTATGGGTATATTTGAATATTTCTTTGCCTGCAAAATACAAGGACTGGAGCTAGGCATTTTGTGAATACCCTGGGCACAGTAGATAAGCCAAGGGGCAGTGCAGTGAAATGATAGTGCATGTAGCCTGCTCTGAAGTATAGGTATTTTCTGCAAGAATTCCTTATTGGGATGTGCAGGTAAGCTTCCTTTAAATCCAGTGTTGCCAACCAGGCATTTTTGCCCAGCATGGGAAGCAGCTGGTGAAGAGTTAGCATTTTGAATTTTAGAATTACCAAAAAGGTGTTTAGGATAGATAGGTCCAGAATAGGATGCCAGGAGTTGTCCTTTCTGGGTACCAGGAAAAGTCTGGAGCAACAACCTTGTCCCCATTATTCTGCCGGGACAGGTTGAATAGCCCAGATACTTAGAAGAGAGAGAACCTGCTGTTGAGCCTCTGCCCACTGATTTCGGGGTAGGGCTGGCCAACCTTTTGGGGTTGGTAAGGTGTGGAAGTGGAATCTGTATCCTTGAGAAACTATATTTAAAACCCATTTGTCTTTGGTAATGAGTTCCCAGTTTTTGCATGCAGGGCGAGCTTTCCGCTACAGGTGCGGTCAGTTGAGCAGGGCTTGGAAGGTTTAAGGTTAAGTCATTGTGACAGATTACCATAGGGAGGTGTCTTACTACTTCCAGCTTTGGAAGTGGGAGCCCCCCACTGCTTAGGCCTGTGAGTACCTTGAGACTGTGGCCTAGGTGATCTGCTGTTCCTGGATTTGGACTGAGAAGGCCTGGAAGAGACAGGAAAGGACCAATTCTTAGAAGGCCAATTCCTACTAAATTTGGGAGGCTGTACTTGGAGGAAATCTTTAACAGTTTGCATAGATTTAGCTTTTTCCTCCATTTTTTTAAGAACTTCTTCTGCTTTGTTGCCAAACAGGCAGTCTTGGTTTAAGGGAGCATCCAGTAATTTGGCTTTAACATGATATGGCAGAGTTTGCTCCTTAAGCCAAGAATGCCTTCTAAGAACAGGCCCAGTAACAGCAGCCCTACAAGATGCCTCTAAGGAGTCAAAACCACATTGCAAAGTATGTTTACCAAGTTGTTCAGCAGAATGCATTAAATCCTGTATTTTTTTTACTTTCAGCACAGTCAGGAATCAACATCAGTTTCTGTTTAAGTAATCCAATAATAAGCTGCTGGTACTTTAACATATGAAACTGGCAGTTTAAGGCCCTAATGGCCAAAGTAGCAGAAGTGTAAACCTTCTTACCCCATCTGTCCAGGGCCCTGGAATCTCTATCAGAGGGGGTAGAATTTTTGGCAGTAGTAGCCTTAATGCCTTTGGGTCCCTGTGAAATGGGTCTCTGGGTCCACAGTATACTTCTTAAAGAGGAACTTGTGAGAATCAGGTACTCTGTAATACTTGTCAAGTTTCCTGGGAGCTGGTGGTAAGGTGTCTGGGGCCAGGCTAGATTCCAAGAAGGCATCATCTACAATGTCCAGTACAGAAGGGATAGCTAAAGGCCTGTGTTGAGGCAGAAGTAAAAATTCCCTAAGCCTCTTTTTGGAGTCAGAGTAATCCTGGCTTTCCCAGCGGAAATGCTCCCTAAGAGTGTGCAAAGTTTCACCAAAAGAGAAATCTTCTGGAGGGGAAGCAGAGGGAATGGAGTCCCCTGCATCAGAATCCTCATAGGTAGACAAGGGCAAATCCTGGTCATCAGAAGAAACAGAAATTTCAGAATCCTGATCAGAAGAATCAGAAGGAAAATCAGTTCTAGGTCTCTTAGAGGGAGAAGAGTGGCTTCCCCTAATTAGAGTAATAAGGTCTTCAGCCACTCTTATCATTTGTTTTTTAGGCATATGGGCCTGACCATGCAGTTTGGACGTCGGTTTTCTTGGCGTGGATCGAGTCTTAGGCCTTTAAGAAGAAGATGGCGTCAGTTTGATATGCAAGTCAGTGGGCCTGAATACACCCTCAGAAGCCGGCGCCTGCACAGTGGCTCCGGACCCATCCAAGGTAGAGACATCCGCAGGTTCCATAGTTGAAGAAGCATCTCGCAGCATGCCGGACTCCAAATGGGTCTCAGTAGCGGCCTGCAAATCTGAAGTAGTGGGTATCAGGGGCTGCATTAGCACCTCACTGAGTACCGGCGAACTGGCGACTAGCTTAATGGAAGCATTGTCGGTAGCTTTGGACCTATGCGGTCTGTCTCTGTCTTTATCTTTACGTTTTTTCAGAATGTCGGTAATTGGATGGCTTACCGAAGCCATTTCTGGATAATTAAACCAAGTACCAAAATAGTTTGATGCGAAAATAAACCGACAACGAATAGTACGAGGATTGAATAAAGCACAAAACCGACAGCGAGGGATGTCGTGGTCCGGGCCTAAGCAAGGAATGCAGTACGAATGAAAATATTTATGAGGTATTTGCTTTCCACAAGAAATATAATTGATAACTTTTACTGACATCGGTTTAGAGCAAGAAAAAGGATCCCCAATGGGGTGCTTAGCTTTTTTGAAGACTTTCGAAAATGAAAATTTCAGGAGTCGGCCAACTGGCACTTGTGAACTGCTTCTGCTTCAGCCACCGCACGGCAAGAAAGACTGATGTAATGGTGTCGGCTGCATGCTTTATACCTCTGACTACCTGACATCATAGAAGAAGAGACAGCAACCGACACAGAACTCAAGACTTTGACAATCAGGCCGGCTGAGGGCTACCTGCAAGCAGATAACCCAAATGTAATGACTGCAACAATGAAACACGAAGAACATCAAAACGTTCCTCTGTAGAATTCATGGCTTCAAAATCTGTTAAGACAATTCTTTCTGTCATGTGTTATGTTTATAAGTATGGCAGAGTGAAGTTCTAACAGCTTTTAAAAGCTGTTTTTTCTTCTGCCGCTGTTCTTTGTTGGCCAGCACTATTCTCTGTTAGTCCCTCACATGAGACCTAACATTAACAGCACTTGGGTGTCCTTAATAATCCTTTGTTAATTACCACTAAGCACTGTTAAGATCAGAGCTTGTGCTCTGGATGTGGTTAACAAGTTTATCTTTTTCACAATTTCATAAAGTAGTCATTGTATTCCATTAACTTGATATGTCGACTCAAACATGGACTGAGCTGGATATAAGTGTCTAAGTGTGACATTTTCACAGTGGCCTGCAACAGTCATTATGTGTAACTTGCAATGTAAATTAGTGACAGCTATGAAATGGTGAAAGTCTACCAGGAGATGATTTTTGTTGGGTTTCAATATGATGGGCAATAAAGATGGTTTCTAGTAAGAAGATGACCAAAATAAATAAAATTAGTATATGTAAAGAGAATACCATTTGTTACTTCCATGTTTCCTGATTTCAGGAGGAAGAAAGTAGGTAGAGTTTGTCATTATGTGGCACATGGACATAACCAGGAATTAATAAAATGAGACTTGAGGGAGTGAAAAAAATGGAATTCTCTTTAATTTGTTTATTTTTACTCAAACTTTTCTTGTAATGTATTTGGAGCTTATCTCCCCAGGCCTCCGCTGAAAATGGACATGTATCCAGTCGGACTTTCCCGGTCAACAAATGAAAAATAAAAAAATAAAAAATAAAATGTATCAGCCTTGTATTCGTTACCTGAAAACTACTTTGAAATTCTTATCATCTATTAATATAATAGGGAAAAATGAGCTGCTCTTGTCACTCAGTAAATGAATTACAGTGGAGTTACCTCAATACGCTTTAGATATTAATTACATATTAATTACAATGGAGTTATCTCAATACACTTTAGATATTAATTACATATTAATTACAGTGGAGTTACCTCAATACACTTTAGATATTAATTACATATTAATTACAGTGGAGTTACCTCAATACGCTTTAGATATTAATTACATATTAATTACAGTGGAGTTATCTCAATACGCTTTAGATATTAATTAATATTAATTACAGTGGAGTTACCTCAATACGCTTTAGATATTAATTACATATTAATTACAGTGGAGTTATCTCAATACGCTTTAGATATTAATTGCATATTAATTACAGTGGAGTTACCTCAATAGGCTTTAGATATTAATTACATATTAGTTACAGTGGAGTTACCTCAATACGCTTTAGATATTAATTACATATTAATTACAGTGGAGTTACCTCAATATGCTTTAGATATTAATTACATATTAATTACAGTGGAGTTACCTCAATACGCTTTAGATATTAATTACATGTTAATTACAGCAGAGTTACCTCAATACTCTTTAGATATTAATTACATATTAATTACAGTGGAGTTACCTCAATACGCTTTAGATATTAATTACATATTAATTACAGTGGAGTTTCATAGAGTAATTTCATAGATTAGTACTAGGCTAACTGCCCTTGTGGGCTATTTTCAGCCTAGCCAATTACCCCATGCGAGAATCAAACCCTGCACCTTGTGTCTGCAAGGTAAACAACTTAACCATTTTGCCAACCTCCCATACACTTTAGATATTAATTACATATTAATTACAGTGGAGTTATCTCAATACGCTTTAGATATTAATTACTTATTAATTACAGTGGAGTTACCTTAATACGCTTTAGATATTAATTACATATTAATTACAGTGGAGTTACCTCAATATGCTTTAGATATTAATTACATATTAATTACAGTGGAGTTACCTCAATATGCTTTAGATATTAATTACATATTAATTGCAGTAGAGTTACCTCAATACACTTTAGATATTAATTACATATTAATTACAGTGGAGTTACCTCAATACGCTTTAGATATTAATTACATATTAATTACAGTGGAGTTACCTCAATACGCTTTACATATTAATTACATATTAATTACAGTGGAGTTACCTCAATACGGTTTAGATATTAATTACAGTGGAGAGATCTCAATACGCTTTAGATATTAATTACATATTAATTACAGTGGAGTTACCTCAATACGCTTTAGATATTAATTACATATTAATTACAATGGAGTTACCTCAATACGCTTTAGATATTAATTACATATTAATTACAATGGAGTTACCTCAATACGCTTTAGATATTAATTACAGTGGAGTTACCTCAATACGCTTTAGATATTAATTACATATTAATTACAGTGGAGGTATCTCAATACGCTTTAGATATTAATTACATATTAATTACAGTGGAGTTACCTCAATACGCTTTAGATATTAATTACATATTAATTACAGTGGAGTTACCTCAATACGCTTTAGATATTAATTACATATTAATTACAGTGGAGTTACCTCAATACGCTTTAGATATTAATTACATATTAATTACAGTGGAGTTACCTCAATACGCTTTAGATATTAATTACATATTAATTACAGTGGAGTTACCTCAATACGCTTTAGATATTAATTACATATTAATTACAGTGGAGTTACCTCAATACTCTTTAGATATTAATTACATATTAATTACAGTGGAGTTACCTCAATACGCTTTAGATATTAATTACAGTGGAGTTTCATAGAGTACTTTCATAGATTAGTACTAGGCTAACTGCCCTTGTGGGCTATTTTCAGCCTAGCCAATTACCCCATGTGAGAATCAAACCCTGCACCTTGTGTCTGCAAGGTAAACACCTTAACCATTTTGCCAACCTCCCATACACTTTAGATATGAATTACATATTAATTACAGTGGAGTTATCTCAATACGCTTTAGATATTAATAACATATTAATTACAGTGGAGTTACCCCAATACGCTTTAGATATTAATTACATATTAATTACAGTGAAGTTACCTCAATACACTTTAGATATTAATTACATATTAATGACAGTGGAGTTACCTCAATACGCTTTAGATATTAATTACATATTAATTGCAGTAGAGTTACCTCAATACGCTTTAGATATGAATTACATATTAATTACAGTGGAGTTATCTCAATACGCTTTAGATATTAATAACATATTAATTACAGTGGAGTTACCCCAATACGCTTTAGATATTAATTACATATTAATTACAGTGGAGTTACCTCAATACACTTTAGATATTAATTACATATTAATTACAGTGGAGTTACCTCAATATGCTTTAGATATTAATTACATATTACAGTGGAGTTACCTCAATATGGTTTAGATATTAATTACAGTGGAGTTATCTCAATATGCTTTAGATATTAATTACATATTAATTACAGTGGAGTTACCTCAATACACTTTAGATATTAATTACATATTAATTACAGTGGAGTTACCTCAATACGCTTTAGATATTAATTACATATTAATTACAGTGGAGTTACCTCAATACGCTTTAGATATTAATTACATATTAATTACAGTGGAGTTACCTCAATACGCTTTAGATATTAATTACTTATTAATTACAGTGGAGTTACCTCAATACGCTTTAGATATTAATTACATATTAATTACAGTGGAGTTACCTCAATACGCTTTAGATATTCATTACATATTAATTACAGTGGAGTTATCTCAATACACTTTAGATATCAATTACATATTAATTACAGTGGAGTTACCTCAATACGCTTTAGATATTAATTACATATTAATTACAGTGGAGTTATCTCAATATGCTTTAGATATTCCCTAGATGCAGGGTTCTATTGAGTTTTCCATATGTTTTGTCAAGCCTCAATTTGCTGAAGCTTCAACCAGACAAAAAAAGGTCAAAGCTTCAAATCAATGAAACAAATAAACAAAAAGGTGCTTTGTCTCATATACCTTCATGAGGGAAGTGATAACCCATGACCTCTTTACTTAGACATACTAATACCACAATGGCACAAGTGTACACTAAAATGGAACGCCCAAATGCTTGGAGTCACAGCTAGTGCACAGATTGAACCTGCACTGGCAGTCATTCGTTATGTCTACCGTGATCAAACAGTTCAAAATCAGGGGGGAAGAAATCAATGAGTTTAAATTCACTTTGCATTTGATCAAGTGCAGGGAAACCCTCTACTGGATGCAGAGAAAACTGCATGTTGGAGTAGTTTGATTCCCAGCAAGTTAAAGCATAAACGTCCCAAATGGTACCATAAAGCTTGATTTTTGGAGACTGTCTACATTATGCTTGGCAGAATCAAATGCATATCATTGATCCATACACCGGAAACAACACGCTCTGTATGTGCTGTCAGTGCAGCAGGTCAGGACCCCCTCACGAATCAGCAAATATAAGTTGTTGATACCTATATGCCCTCCTATGTGCTTTAACAACACTCAGGTTGCTAAGGTTGCTAACTGAGACCAAGCTGTCTGGACTCTATGTCTCCGTGCCAAACAACTGGCACATAGGAAATACAGCGATGGTGAATCTGTTGAAACTGAATGAGGATTTGGGAAAATGCAGTCCTGGTGCAATCTGCTGAAATGTGACTGAATTAAATGTCCTTGAATAATGATGGAGTGCTTAACGACTCAATACATAGGAATTATCTTGCAATTAACAAACCCAGGGCACAGTTAAAATCTGACATGAAAAATACACTGGTGATACTTGGAACGTGTGTGTGTGTGTGTGTGTGTGTGTGTGTGTGTGTGGGTGTGTGTGTGTGTGTGAGACTTTGTGCATGTGCACACATACAAAAAATTACTCTCACTTTCTCTCAATCTATACCTCAGTAAATTTCAGGAGTAAAGTCAGTACCAGGAACTGTCACCATTACATTAAAGAGTTCTGCAAACATGCACAAAAGAAGAAAAAATATCACCGTAGTCAGCATCAAATAACTACACAAATTAAAAAAAAATATTCAGGTACTTGTCATTTCAGCGCTCTCCCATTAAAAGTGTTCTTCTACAAGTAACCTTTGCTCACCTGCCCCCCAGCAAGCTGATGTTTGCTGGCTAACATTAGAGTGACAGAAAGCATTATCACCTCTGGTAAAAACAGCTGCCTTGTTAGGAGCCATTTATTTACCAGGATGTATTGTGACAAAGATTTAAGGAGCCAGATGGCTTGCTGTGAAAAGATAAGATAACTCTTCTTTTCAATTACGGAAATCATGACTAGGCACATCAGAGATACCACAGCAGAGGCCACACCAGAGATACAGCTCTGAAATGTCTGGCTCCTGTAATTAATGGGAATAATATATCCTTGTACATCCTTTAAGTCCACAGAGTAAATTCTATGCCCTGTCAGCATTTTCATTTTTTTTTATTGCACAGACTTTAAGTTCTCCCCCAATGCATGTTTGTGTGTGTTTTTGTTGAGTTGGTTGATGAAATGACCAAACTAATGTCTACTTGCAGGTATGATCTAGAGTAACACAAACATTAAGTACACAAAAATATAATCCAGCAGCAAGACATGCATGTCTAGAAATAACCTGACACAGAGGCAATAATTAATAGAAGCATCTAAGCAAGACCATCAACAAGAAGGGTCAGATACTTATACAAGCACGGAAGTATAAATGCTTAGGTAGTAATGGTTAACGCACAGGCAATTACAGACAGACATGCAGCCATGGAAATATGTACCGTACAAGTGAAATATGTTTTTATCACAAAACTTTAACAGAAATGATGGAGAAGGAATATGCAGTAAAGAAAGTTTTTATTTCCAGATCATATTCTCTCTTTCGGCTGTTCCAGTTAGGAGCTGCCACAGTGGATCACCTGTTTCCATTTCTTCCTGTCCTTTGCATATTGCTCTGTCACACCAACCACCTGCATGTCCTCTCTCACCACATCCATAAACCTTATCTTAGACCTTCCTCTTTTCCTCTTACCTGGCAGCTCCATCCTTAGCATCCTTTTCCCAATATACCCAGCATCCTTCCTCAGCACATGTCCAAACCAATGAAATCTCGCCTCTCTATTTCCAAACCATGACTAGAAATTAAGCATACAAGCATTTCCAGACCACACTCTGATGAACCTTTTGCACATCTGCAATTTAACCAGCATCAGAAATACTAGATCTAAACACCTACATTTTGTTGCAACATTAATAGGACATGTTGGAGAGACAGGTACGTATCTCAGAGAAACCCATTCCCTGGAATAGGCTCCTCATCCATGTGAAACAAATTTTCTCCCTAACTCAGACCATTGGATGGAAAATGTCCCATGTCTTTGATGGTCAGAGGCAATCAGAAAATCATGTCATAACCAACAATCACCCCTACGTAAACATCTAAAACATAATAATTTGTGGGACACATTTGGGTTGCACTGCTAGGCTTATAAAGGCCCTAGTAGTTGTTAGTCTGGTATACACCTATTAACATATGAATAAATGCTGTCAACAAAATGAGAAGATTTCAAATGGTTAGGGAAACTTTTGGGAAAAAAGTAGATTAGAGAGGCTGCAATAAATCATGGAAAAATTAGGCATATTTATTTTTAAGCATACAGGAATATGACATGGGCATTGGAGGAAGCGATGCAAGTTCCATAGTCACAGTAAAAGAGATTAAAAAATAACAGTGCTGCTCTGGTACAAGGAATGACCACTGACAGTGACAGACAGCTGGGTGAGATGTAGATAACTGAATAGCTCTGACAAACAGAACAATAAGATTACATATGAGACTGATTTTACATACAGCAATAAAAGGCAAAAGTGTAGTTATCTATGGCAATAAAAGTCTGCATTACTGTGAGTAGCCTGAATTAAGTGCCTAAGATAATGAAAATAAAGGACAAATATGAGTTGTAACACAAGTACAGTGTTCAGAGAGAATACGATACGCAATTCAGGGACCAGAACATCTTCGACATATTGTCGGGCAATTGCAAACTGAGCTGACTTTGTGAGTAGCTTGGTAAGAGTGGTGGAGGCTTATCCAATTTTAGCATTAGTTTAAGTCACCTCAATTATAAAGGCAACAGAAGCAATACAGAAAGATTTTTAAATTACCTTGCTCTTTGCCATATTTAAATGTAACACAAAAATGCACTTTTCTGAATTTTTGAGTTATAGCAGATGTTCAAAAAACACTTTATAAGTCTCACTGAGCTCAAAAGGACACACCTCTGTGCAGTCTTACTATAAAGACAGCAATGACACGTTACTGCATGCAATAATAGCAAACAAGTAAAAAGAGCCAATCACAAACAGTTCTAAATTAGAGCAAATGGTGCTCAGAGACCTAGAAATTGCACTAATTAGTCCACTCTGATTAGAATAACGCAACTACTCTCTCCAAGATGGCCCTCATAGCTGGCCAAAATAGATTACCTATAAATACAGTGAAAAACGGTTCAAATATGACAGAGGAGGCGCAAGAGGAACACATACATGCAGTTCAATAGCAGCTAAATGAAATTAAGGCATTAGAATGAGAGGGTGTATTATTACCAAGTTAGAAACTCGATTTAATATAACTATAAAACTTGATGGATACATAGCACTGTTGTAATTGCTTGCCTGTTGCTTAATTTTTTTACTTAATGTCAACAATAATGCTGTGACTACAAGGAGAGGTGTTGGATAGACTCATTTTAGTTTAAAGATATAGTATTTAACAATTTAACAGTAGCATCATCTATTTGGAAATTGTTACCTGTGATTTTAAGTGGGAGGAGTTGCATTAGCTAGAATGGGATGTGGACAGACTGCTATACAAGTGGTTTGGGGCAGGGTGGCTGGGGAAGTGGGGCATGCCTCCTGCTCAGTGGGAGGAAATGTTCAGGATATGTGTAGTTCTGAAGCCACCAGGCAACACAGCAGTACAATAAATATAGTGTACTTTACTGAAAAACAGTAAAACCATAAATAAGAAATACAAAATGTAAAACTTTAGTCCGGACAGTAACCTAAAATAGGTCAGTGGCCTCACACAGAAAAAAAGCAGTAGTTGCCAAAAGTGACAGTGAGTAGAGAAACAACTATAAGTAAAATACCAGGAGACAGACATCGTCACTAATGGGACATACGTATAACAACTCCAGATTGGTTAACAATAACATATGTGTATTACAAACAAGTAGCAGTTTGTAAAACTAGGTAGGTAGACTGCAACAGACTATGTCTCTTATGGCATACTTTAGACAATAACAGCCAGGACGGTATGCACTGTGATATTGGAGAGGGGCTACGACTAGTTCACCATCAGGGTTTAGACTCCTCAAGTAACAGCTGCCGACTTGGATTGTTGTCTTCTTAGAAGGCTATAGCCAAGATGTGTAAATGTGATTCTGGAGTGTTCCATCAACATATACAGGAAATGGAAAGCACAGTTTTGTACCTACCATAAATGTAGATGTCCGATAGGTATGCATCTGCAGTCATCACATATGGGTTGTCCTGCCTCAGGCAGCCCTTCGGTCGGCCGGATTCCAAAGTCTGGGTCCGGCGTCGGCTGATGCCGCCCCTTCCCCGACGTCACAGCGCCTGGGGTATAAAAGCGTCAGCCGACGCCATCTTCCTCAGTTTTTCTTGCCCCAGATGCCAGGTGCCCTCTAGGAAGGCTAAATTTGGAGAAATGCAATAAAAATCCAAACATTTGCAAAAATATATATATATATCTATATGTAAAAACAAATACACCATAATAGATCCCCCCAGCAAGCTAATAGAGGGGTAAACACCCTAGGAATACCACAGAGGGGAAGGAGGGAGGGTAAACCTGACTGCAGATGCATACCTATCGGACATCTACATTTATGGTAAGTAACTGTACTATGTCCTTCAAGGATGCATCTGCAGTCATCACATATGGGTAGAATACCATAACCAATCTGGGGGTGGAGGAACTAGGAAAAGGATGGTGTAGCTAAGATACCCTGCAGGACAGCCGTAGCAAAGCCTGCTCTGGATCTGGAATATAAAGGTAAATTGTAATGCTTGGCAAATGTATGCATTGAGCTCCATGTGGCAGCTTCTAAAATGTCCTTTGTAGCCACCCCTCTTAAGAAGGCTGTGGAGGTGGCTGTGGCTCTCGTAGAATGAGGTCTAATGTTAGCTGGTACAGACTTTCCATGAAATGAGTAACAAAAGCGAATGCAATTTCCTATCCATTTTGAAATAGTCTGTTTGGAAATTGCTTTTCCTTGAGTACCAGCAGCATATGCTACCAGCAGCTGGTCAGTTTTTCTGAAACCTTTAGTTCTGTCCAAGTAGTAGCGTAACTGTCTGTGAATGTCCAGGGTGTGCAGCAGTTTCTCCCCTTTGTTTTGTGGATTTGGGAAGAAGGTAGGCAAGTAAATGGCTTGATTCAATGAAACCCTGGATACCACCTTTGGCATAAAAGTAGGATTAGTTCTTAATGAAACTCTGTCCTGGTGAAAAATAATAAATGGCTGAACTGCCATCAGGGCCTGCAATTCCAAAACCCTTCTTGCTGAGGTTATTGCCAGAAGGAAGGCAGTCTTCCATGAAAGGTACTGTAGATCTGCATTTGCTGCTGGTTCAAATGGAGGCAGTGTTAGTTTTTCCAACACGTAGTTAAGGTCCCAAGCAGGTAGAGGTGGTTTTCGAGGAGGTTTGATGTTTTTGATTCCTCTTAGAAACTGTCTTAGGAGAGGATGAGAAAAGACAGGTGGGTCAGTATTGTACTCTGCTGAAATTGCTGAAGCATGAATCTTAATAGAAGAGTAAGACAGACCGTTGTGAAACATTTCTGTCAAATATTCCAGGATATGTGCCATGTTCATCACTTTCGCATCTAGGCCCTTTGTGGTGTTCCAGATGAGAAATCTTTTCCATTTTGCTGAGTATGCCTTTCTTGTGGAAGGGCGGCGAGCTTCCATAATAATATCCTTCACTCTCTGGGATAGTTTATCCTGAGGAGGAGTCAAGGTATTCCCCACGCTGTTAGTTGCAATGTTTTCAGGTTGGAATGTAGAGTTTTGTATCTGTGCTGTGTCAGTAGAAGTGGCCATAGAGGTAGAGGCGATGGTTTTGTACGTGACATGCTCCTTAGCAGTGGGTACCAGTGCTGTCTTGGCCAGTCTGGAGCTATCAGAATCACTTTTGGCTGCTCTGCCCTGATCTTCAGTAACACCTTGGTCATTAATGGGATAGGCGGAAATGCATACACTGTCAGATTTCTCCAGCTGAAAGAGAGGGCGTCCACTATCCATCCTTGTGGGTGGTATGTCCTTGAGCAGAATTTCTTCAGTTGAGGATTGTGGGGGGAAGCAAATAGATCTATGTCCGGGCTCCCCCAAGATTGTGTTATCTGTTGGAAGATGTCTGGGTGCAGCATCCATTCGTGCGCATCCATGATATTTCTGCTTAAGCTGTCCGCCAGTGTATTGTCTTTCCCTGGCACAAACTGAGCTTGTAGCTGTATATTGAGTTTCAAGGAAAGATCCCATAGATTCATTGCCAGTCTGCAAAGAGGGTAGGAATGGGTACCTCCTTGCTTGTTTATGTACCACATAACTGTGGTGTTGTCTGTCCTTTATTAGTAGGTGGCCTTGATGGAGAAAGAGTTTGAAGGCCTCGATTGCATGTATCACTGCTAGAATTTCTTTTTGATTTATGTGCATGCGTAGCTCCTTTCATGACCATTGTCCTTGGATACCTCTGCCCTCCATGTGTGCTCCCCAACCTAGGTCTGAGGCGTCCGTTGTAATAGTTTGGGAGGTTTTTTGCTTTGTGAAGGGCAACCCTCTGTTGGACTGGCTGGCCTGAGCCCACCACAGAAATTCCTTGTGAAGGCATGGAATGAGTGGGATTAAAGTTTCCAAACTGTGACTGTGCTGAGTCCATAAACTCCTTAGGTACCACTGTAGTTTTCTCATATGTAGCCTTGCTTGTGGAACCAAAAGAATACAGGATGCCATGTAACCCAGGGCCTGCAGGATTTTCCTTGAAGTCAGCTGAGTTTGTCTTGTCAGATTCTTGAAGTAATCTGGTAGCTGACTTTGTTTTTCTTCTGTGAGATAAGCCATTTGGGTGGTTGTATCTAGATCCGCACCCAGAAAGGTTATTCTTTGGGATGGAACAAGTCTTGATTTGTGCATGTTGACTGTATATCCCAAGGCCTGTAGAAGATTGATGGCATAATTTAAATCCTTTATCAAAGTTTGTTGGTTGTCCGCTTGTATAAGGCAGTCGTCCAGATATGGGTAAATTTGAATCCCCTGGAGTCTGCAGTGTGCTATTACTGATGCCAGGCATTTCGTGAATACTCTGGGCGCAGTAGATAAGCCAAAGGGCAATGCTAAGAATTGATAATGCTCTGACCCTGCAAGAAATCTGAGGTGTCTTCTGCAACTTTGTCTGATAGGGACATGCAGGTATGCCTCCTTGAGGTCTAGAGTCACCAGCCAAGACCCCTTGCCCAGCATGGGAAGGAGTTGCTGTAGAGTCAGCATTTTGAATTTTGGCACAATGAGATAAGTATTCAGTGCGGACAAGTCGAGAATTGGTCTCCATTGATGCTCTTTTCTTGGAACAAGGAATAGCCTGGAGTAAAATCCTTGGCCTTGTTCTGAAACAGGAACTTTTTCTATGGCTTTCATTTGTAGTAAGTTTGAGATTTGCTTCAAAGTCTCTGCCCTTTGATTTGGTGGCAGACCTGGCATGCCTTTTCTTTTTGGCAATGTGTGGAAATGGAACCTGTATCCGTTGTCTATTATTTGGAGTGTCCATTTGTCTCTTGTAATGCTGTGCCAATTTTTTGAGAATAAAGAAAGCATTCCACCCAAAGGTGCTTCTAATTGAGCCCTGGTTGGCGGGGTCAAAGCAAAGTCATTGAGATTGTCCTTGTGCAGCAGTTGCAGGCCCTGAACTGCCTGTCTGGATTGGAGGTTGCCATTGACGGCCTCTGTAGGAGCCCCTAGCTTGCCCTCTACCTCTGGCATGCCTGTTCCTGCTCCTTTGAAATCTTTCTGTGTCCGGAAAGGACCAATTCTTGGAAGGTCAATTTCTGCTGAATCTAGGCGGTTGGACTTAAAGAAAATCCTTAACTGTTTGTACAGATTTTGCCTTTTCTTCAAATTTCTTTAGGACTTCTTGAGCAGTGGAACCAAATAACTTTTGCTTTTCCAGTGGAGCATCCAAAAGCTTAGCTTTAACATGGTCTGGCAGAGATTGTTCCTTCAGCCAAGCATGCCTACGTATGACAACACCTGTCATTGCTGACCTACATGAAGCTTCCAATGCATCATAGCCACACTGTAAGAAATGGTTGCTAACCTGCTGGGAGTTATGTACCAGATCCTGAAGGGATTTACGGTCAAGGGGTTCAGTAGAAGACAATTTCTTATGCATTTCTTCTAACAAATACTCGATACTGTATCATATGAAATTGACAATTTAATGCCCTCATAGCAAGAGTGGCAGAAGTATACACTTTTTTTACCCCATCTCTCTAATTCCCTGGACTCCTTTGCAGAGGGGAGTGGGTTCTTAGTAGTAACAGCTGCAACCCCTTTAGGGCCCTGTGAAATAGTTTCAGGGCCAGCAGAGTGGGCTTTGTAAAGAAAATTATGTGTGTCCGGGACCCTGTAATACCTATCGGGCTTAACAGGGGGCCGGAGGCAGAGTGTCAGGGGTCATACAAGAGTCAGAATACACATCATCAATGACATTGGAATAGCCAAAGGTCTATGCTGAGGTAAATGAAGAAAAGTTCTTAGTCTTTTCCTGGAGTCAGAATATTCCTGGCCCTGCCATTTGAAATGCTCTCTCATAGTGTGAAGGGTCTCCCCAAAGGAAAGCTCTTCAGGAGGGGAGGCTGAGGGAATAGATTCCTCTGCATCCGAATCCTCGTAGGCCGAATAAGCCTCCTCCTGGTAGTCTGAGTGATCCGAGCCAGCAGAGGCCTCCTCTGAGGAAAGGGGATCAGGGGGATCCACCCTGGGCCTTTTGTCTAGAAGGGGTTGGGAGCCCCTGTCCGGATGGGGCTGAGAGCCCCTAAATAAAGAGATAAGATCCTCTGCTAAGGTTAGAATCTGTGAACTAGAAGAGGGTCCCTGAGGAATAACCCTGGGAGGCATGGCTTTAGTGTGCTTTGCAGCTTTAGCCCTGATGAAGGCCTTAATAGACATGGATGCAGGAGGCCTGGCTGCACCACGTGCTGGTGTAGCTTTGTCTACTGGTATGGTGTCGGAAGATTCCAATACACCAGTTTCGGAAGGCAATTCTGTAACCGACTCGGTAGGGGCTTCCGGGACCGAGGCTGTCGGTTGTATTAATTCAGGGTTCGGAAGTTCCAAGGACTCGGTTTCAGCCGAGACCGAGACACTCGCGGTAGGCCTAACCGTGGTTTCAGCCGGAACCGCGGTCCGCGTGTGTCGGTCCTCGTCTTTCTGTTTCTTAATTAAATGAGATGTCGGGGTTTCCGACGGCATTTTGTATGAAAAACTATCCCCAAAAAACTCTTCTGCGAACTCCGACCGACGTCTAAGAGTGCGTCGGTTGAAGTAAGCACAGGCAGAACAGGCCGAGACGTCGTGGTCTGGGCCTAAGCAGGGGAGACAGTAAGAGAGGAAATCC
The DNA here is from genome assembly GCF_019279795.1 of Protopterus annectens. Taxonomy (NCBI): domain Eukaryota; kingdom Metazoa; phylum Chordata; order Ceratodontiformes; family Protopteridae; genus Protopterus; species Protopterus annectens. The sequence goes on along the minus strand of NC_056745.1, from coordinate 179,184,202 downwards.
TTATGAGGTATTTGTTTCCCACAAGTTAAACAATTATTAACTTTTTCTGACATCGGCTGAGGCAAGAAAGAGTCCCCAACGGGGTACTTAGCTTTTGAAGTCTTCGGATAGCGATTTTACTGGAGCTGGCCGACCGGCACTTGCGAACTGCTTCTGCTTCGGGCACCATGCGGCAAGAAAGACTGAGGAAGATGGCGTCGGCTGACGCTTTTATACCCCAGGTGCTGTGACGTCAGGGAAGGGGCGACATCAGCCGACGCCGGACCAAGACTTTGGAATCCGGCCGACCGAAGGGCTGCCTGAGGCAGGACAACCCATACGTGATGACTGCAGATGCATCCTTGAAGGACATCTGCTCCACATCAGTCTTACACCCCCTCCCAACACTTCTCTTGAGGTCTACAACCCAAATGTAACCCCCAATGATGCAACACATCACATCTTCCCTTTCCTTTCTTATCTGTACTGTATGCATTCCTAGTGATCTCTGATGCTTTCTTCATACAATGTGCTATTATTACGGCCATGGGGAAGATTCACTAAATACTCTCAGCCACACTGATGTTTTATTCTTTATGTGGTCTTCAGAAGTGAACACAAGACTTCAAGTAAGACTTCAACAGTGGGATGACAACATTAACAACTCTAGAATCCATAATATTAGCAGAAGGCACAGACCTTTGCTAATAGTTACCATTACTTGTTGGCGCTAACTGAAAAACTATGCTCTTAGTCAAAAATATGGATCATGACAATCAAATGTGCAAAATAAGAATAGCATCCGAGGGCCTGTTCACTTTTACATACGGAAAATGCTCGTGCATGAAGAAATCTGTGTCTGTGTTCTAGAGAGGTGATCTCTAATCACATTGCTAATGGGACAGTGAAGAGCTATGCCTACAAATCAGAGCTCTCTGCTCTGGCCTGATGGAAACAATTTACTGGATATAAACCCTCAGTTATTTTGACATTATTTATTTCTTCTGTTAATCAGTTAAGTTTATTAGTTCTTTCTGGACCTTTTTCAGACACAACTTGGCCCACAAGGAACAAAAGCAATACTTATGTTTTTAGAAAGTGGGAGAAAACCCACACAGACACAGCTGTTGAATTAATTTTTTGGGAGATTGAAATAACAAATTGAATCAACTGTTGAAATATTAATAACTATATTGTAAGCACACAGTTACTGTTAAATGCTGCCAACTATCATTCCATATTCTTCTTTCCTTGTTGTCACAGTATAATTCCTGACTGCATGTAACAGTTTATTTTTTGTTTAATTTTATTTTATTTTATTTCTATATTTATTAACAGTGTGGGTACACTGGTCTAAAGAACTTATTCAGGTATGAGCCAGGCCACTATGGCAGAGATCACAACACTGCAGCGTTGAGGCAATCATTTACAAATCCTGTACCTACATAGCAACATGTTGTTGTTTGTCTTTCAGCTTTTCCCGGTCAGGGCTCGCCACAGCAGAACTCCGGTCCGCTAATGATTGGCAGTAGATTTTTACGAAACGCCGAGGTGCCAGCTCGATGCTCAACCTTCAACGAAGGCACGCCCATTTACGCACGGATGTCTTTCAAACACTACCCAACATGGGGGGACATGCAGACTCCACACAGAAGGCACTCCCAAGCCCAGCCGAGAATTGAACGGGAGAACCTCTTGCTGTGAGGTAACAACGCTACCGCCGTACCACTGCGGTATCTCCTACCTACATGGCAACATATGTGAAATAAAGTACATCATCAAAGCACTGGGTACTATACATCTGTGGTAATACAGGTATAGCATAGGAACTGCAAAGAGCAGCAGTAGATACAAGAGTGACTTGTTATAAGGTAAGCAATAAACATGAACAAATCTAAAAAATAAGGAAAAGAGGAAAGGAAACAATGGAAAGGAGGGTTTTAAAGTGAAAGTATGAGTTAAAAAATGCCATTAGCAATTTGCTCACAAGAAATTCAAGACAAAAGGTCATGTGGCCAAGGGTTATGACACTCAAGTACAAGACATTATTACAGGCTCACAGTTCTACACAGGAAGTGGATATCTGCAACAGGGGGAAAACTTCAGACTTTGGCAGTCATGACTGCAGCAAATGACCTGATCAGTATAAGATCACCTTGTCAAGGAAATATTAAACTTTTTTGTTTAGTAATACATGTGTTAATGTGTTTTGTATTTTTGTACCCGCTTTAGTCATTATGTCTGCATCTGCTAATCCAAATGTTCTGTTCATAACTATTGTTCTAGGTCTTCTAAACCTGCCAAACTATTATTTTTACCCCCCCCCCCCCCACACACACACTCATATGAATCACACATGCATACCTTTGCCTACGACTATTTTTGTAAGTAAGCATACTGTATTTCATCTGTCCTGCTAATCAGTAGGTTGTGACAGACATTAGGTGCTGTCCAGGAATCTGTCCTGCTAATCAGTAGGCTCCGACAGAGATTAGGTGCTGTCCAGTAGCTTCAATATGTCGGTCCTTACAAACCATTCACATTTCTCTCTCTCACCTTGTACTGCCCACTCTGTGCTCTCAAATCTAATAATCTGCCCCTCAGCTAAGTTGTTCTTCCACATATGATTTAAGTATGGTCTGTACACGCCTGGAGTATGACTGATTTTATTGAATTACTTATTAGCCCTGCTGATATGTGTTTCAAACTGCACATCTGATCTTATTATTTTGTTTACATGCACTATCTTGAGATGGACTTATATCTACATATTTTGCTTGTGCTCTTTTTCTTCGCATTACTTATATCTTTATGCTTACTGGTGTTATGTATAATGCATTTTGAGAGGACCAGCTGCTGTGTTAAACTTTTTCCTATCAAACACATTTTATACATCCCTATCGAAATGTCTGCACTCCAAATGCTGAGTGCAGAAACTCCAGGGGAAAAAATATTTCAAATGGTTACCAATTTTTGCATTATACTGTTTACTCATATTAGTAACTAAATGTATAAAATCTGATAAAATTGTGCTATGCAAGTTAACTCTCTGTACCACAACAATTCATCTGCATTATGCTGAATCCTATTTCCTTTTTTTTTAATGGAGTCTTTCTCTTCAGGTGTCCAATTAAAACTGACTATGTACAGATGAAATTCTTGCATTATTTTAACTTGCACAAACTTGGTAATTAAGACACATTTGCTAAATGTGCCTACTTAAACTTTTATAGGCTCATAGGTAAGTACTTGGCTAGCTGCCCTTGTGGGTCACTTTAAGCCTGACCGTTTTCCCTTTTTGTGCTTGAAACAACCTTGCCCACCCCATGGTCAGTATTACATATTACCTCTAATGAGAATAACTGTGATCATACCACTGATAGTTTGAGGGGACCCATTCACAGGATAAATTATTTAGGAGCTGTCTCTGTTAATTAGTAGTACAGGGTCCTGGGTAAACTTTCTGTTTCCCATTCATAGATCTAAGTTGTGCTCGAATATGAACAGGGATGAACTTTGTTGTATGTGGATAACAGGGTCTGTTCCACAGCAATGGCATATCCCCTGCATGATACATCTGTCTCTCCAAACCATTCTGTTGATTTTACAGAAGAGGTTTAGATCCCTAGACCTAGTACTTCTGATGTCATTTGACTTGCTGATGTGCAGTAAATCCATCCGCACTAGGTCAGAGGACACCTTGTATGCCAAACACAGGTCATCTCTGTAGGATACAGAGTATAGTGACATATTCGTATATGTATACTGATATTCAGTGCTTAGAATCACTTTTTGCTGACTTCATAAATCAGTTAACACTGTTACATATAAAGAATGTTTAAGGACAGTGACAAAATCCCACCTGATGTAAATGTGACATGGGGTGAGATCTGTAAAATAATTAATAAACAAGCTGACTAGTTTCTCCATGTACCCAAGCTTCCTCAGACTGTAGGAATTAAATCTACAGATCCTAAAGGGGCAAATGATTCAATCAAAATGAAATGCTACTAGATATTTAAGTGACACTTTTCTCCTTGGGTCAGCACTATACCAGGATTCTACAGATCTGGGAATCATCCTGTCTTCCAAACAAATGAGTAAAATCTTGGGAGCAATTAATGTTTTTGTCTTAGTCTAGAAAATGATTTTGTGCATGTTCACATACTACCCTATCCAAGATAAAATGCTCTATGCACCTAAAACATTAATTATTTTATGAAACTCTACTCAAAAAGCCTGATTGAAAAGCAGAAACTAAACAAAAATAAGAAACTAAACAAAAATTCTGCCAAAAAAAAAAGAGAGAGAGAGAGAGACAACATAAGGAATCAAAACTCATCCCTTTGAAAATATTGGAATATCTCTGTGGCACATCAGGTTGGAATCAAACCTCAGACTCTCTGAAAATACTGAAATATCAGTGTTGTAAGTTCAGGTTAAGGTGCTGAGCAAGCATTAGTATTTGCCTGTCATTTATTCTGCCAGTGCATTGCAACATCTGCAAATATGATACAAATCCCACACTGCTGAAGCTGAATGCACCTACAAAAGAGGGGACCATATTAGATATTCAGACATGTACTTGGTCATAATCTGCATTCAGAAGTTATTTGTCAGTGTACATCAATCAGCTCCAAAATTAATGTAATCTGTTCAGACAGACTAATACTGAATTCAAAATCCTCAAAGAGTAAGAAATAAGATTTTTAACTAAACCGCAAACGGTAACTATGGAAACAGTAATAGTCTGCTTTAGGGGAGCACGTTTTTGCATATTTCTTGCATTAACGACTGTTAAGTCCTTTGTGGAACTATCGTTGACTGCCAATCATACTTACATATCAATGTCTCAAAAATCTTACAAAACATTTGAACCATAAAAAAACAGGATTAACTGTGTCTTTTACAAAGACTGCAGGAACACCAATTAGTTATTTATTGATGCATGCATACAAATGCTTGAAAATCTTTGTAAATATCAGGTGGTCCAATTTAAATATTGTTGTCTGTAACTTGAAAACAGTACATTCATAGTACTTCCATGTTTCTGCAAACTAACACTACCTGAAAGCAAACTAACATCTCATTACCGACTTCCACCATGTTTTAGGTGGTCAGTTTCTGGAGTGAGAGGTTTCTTTAACTTGTTAATGGTAATCTGTAGTTTTTTTGATAGTTGTTGTTTGTCTTTCGGCTTTTTCCCGGTTAGGGGTTGCCACAGCGGAACTCCGGTCCGCTAATGATTGGCAGTAGATTTTTACGTGCTGGCTTGCCATGCCTAATGCACAACCTTCAACGAAGGAACTCCCATTCACGCATGTCGCCACACAGAAGACGCTCTAACTGAGAATCGAACGGGCAATGTCTTACTGTGAGGCGACAACGCTACCGCAGCACCACCAATTTTGATAGTAATGAATGCAAAACAAAGCAAACATTGTTTTACAGATTCTCCAGAGTAAGGTGACTCTTTTAATTCACATGAGTGCAGAGAGAGAGAACCCTGATTGTAGCCCCAATTACATGGGTTTGATTAGTGAATTTTAGGACTGTAATTATTGCAGAGGTGGGCCTGGGGGGAGTTGTAATGGTGTTAAGCATCTGACATCTGCTCATACATCCTGAGGGATGAAGGTAGTTTATTCTAGCCTGCTGCTTAACTACCACTTGGAGAAGTCTGAGTGGTATGAAAGGAAGGCTGCTTGTCCTAAGATGCAGTTCTCAGCATGGCAGCTTCTGATAGGAGTATGTGAGAAGCATGTTAGTGACACTGGGCTAGAACTGCTGGCTTAATGTCTGCACTGCCATCAACCACTGCAAATCTTGGAGGAAACGTTAAGAGCAAGAAAAAATAAGTTCAAATTCTGCTGAACAACAACTTCATTTCCAAGCTTTGGTTCTCCTCCTGTACCCAATATGACAGAGCTGAGGAGGATGGTGATTTGAGTAATGGGGAGTCTTACCAATGCAGTGGTTACAGAAACAGATAAAAAAGGAAAAGTACATATGTATGTATGCATGTGTGTGTATATATATATATATATATATATATATATATATATATATATATATATATATATATATCACATGTATATTTATAGAAATACAGTTATACAACTATGTTCTCAGTAAATGTCAGGTTACTTCTTCTAGATTCATCCAACATGTTACATACCTTTACCACAGGTAAAGTCTGGCAGAAACCTATCTTCTAGTAGACTATCCACAGCAGAAAATAAGAATACATTGTAAATTCTGTTGCATGGATGTTGGTTTTGAACACTGGTCTTTGACTGCTAATTGTAGAACAATAACCAGAATATGGATCAGACAGTGTACATTGTGGTTAAAGCTTACTATATGCTGCAAATTCAAAAAGCAAAACATGACACAGCTAGTGTGCAGCAAATAAATTTTGAAGCCCAATAAAAATATAAAACAGTAAAGTACTACCTTCAGTGTTGATAAAAAAATTCAGTACAAAACTTTAATTAACACAATACAGATCTATATAGCATGTAACAAAGTGTCGCAAAGGAAAAACTATTTCAGTTTTGTCTCACATTTATAGTTTCACAGTTTAGGTAATTCCAAGCTCAGGGCTGAATAACCATCGTGGAATTCAAACTCCATTACTGAGGCAGAAAATGCATCATGACCAAGCCAAGGAAATAATTCTCTTTTACATATTGTTATAGAATTACAGCTGCATATACATTCTGCTAATTTGTTCAATAAGCAAGCTAAAGACAGAATCAAGAGTCTTCTTCTCCGCATATCTATTTATTATTTTTATTTTTTAACTAGTAGTGCACTAATCAGTGATGACCATCTGCAGGCACAGTCTGGGTAAAATACATCCGCAAACAAAATGTTTAGTAGTCATTAGGCATACAATCAAAATAGATATAAAATAATACGAACAATGGATCGTACATAAGACAGCTGCATTTGAGAGTAGAACCAACCAAGGAGATTGATGTGGAAATGGTGCCAAGTATTCGGTATAGCAATGAAAAGGGAATCTGGGTGGAAATTATGGGATGGATCCTTCTGGGGAGCAGGAGCTTTTGGATTGTTGAAGTGAGAGATATTTTAATTAAACAACTAGACATTAGAAAGTGACAAGAAATGTTCTTACTGGAGAACATATATAAACTGAGCACATGGCAAGATGAAACAACAGTGTATGAATGCTATAAAATAGTAAATGCACTGCAAACTGGAAAGAAGGATCTAAAATGTTGATCAGCTTTACACAAGGATTATTAACATCCCAAACGGGGGGAGATGTCTTGTTCCAAATGAAAGAATTTCATACCTTAGATGGTCCTGAATTTCAGGTGATAATAGTGACTTTAAAAGGTAAACATAACTTGTGTCTGACATATCAATATATCACAGAATTAAAGCACTAATGGTCACATTAACACATCTCAGTACATAGTGATATTTTCCTTGTAAATTTTCTTTGACATGCTCAAATGACATAAGCTAACACTTGGTGTAAAAAGGAATTTATAACAAGTATTATGCTCTACAACAGATCAGACATGTGAGATATATAAATCGATTATAGCTATTTGGCACTTAGTTGAAAAGGATTTCAAATAAAAGCAGATTCCAGATACTTTTATTTTAACATTAGAAGTTAGCAAAAAAATGATTTACAAATTTACAGAGTCGAGGTTCATTGCGGCTATCAAGTCTGTTGCATTATTCAACAGACTTGATAGCCTACAATGAACCATAACTTTTTATATGCTCCAGTCAGCCTGTCCTTCTAGGATGATTAAATGAACACAGTGCATGCTAGAATATGTCCATACCTTTGCAGAGCACCTTTGCAGAACATATCTAGTTTATTTTAATCTCAGTGCAAATCAGTTTTGTAAGAACTAGCATGACCTTCAACAATGTAAGCATTTGCTCTAGGATATGCACACGTAAACATACTGTGACAATGTAAGCCTTTGCTCTAGTACATGCACACATATGCATACTGTGACAATGTAAGCCTTTGCTCTAGTACATGCACACATATGCATACTGTGACGATGTAAGCCTTTGCTCTAGTACATGCACACATATGCATACTGTGACGATGTAAGCCTTTACTCTAGTACATGCACACATATGCATACTGTGACAATGTAAGCCTTTACTCTAGTACATGCACACATATGCATACTGTGACGATGTAAGCCTTTGCTCTAGTACATGCACACATATGCATACTGTGACGATGTAAGCCTTTGCTCTAGTACATGCACACATATGCATACTGTGACGATGTAAGCCTTTGCTCTAGTACATGCACACATATGCATACTGTGACGATGTAAGCCTTTGCTCTAGTACATGCACACATATGCATACTGTGACGATGTAAGCCTTTACTCTAGTACATGCACACATATGCATACTGTGACAATGTAAGCCTTTACTCTAGTACATGCACAGATATGCATACTGTGACGATGTAAGCCTTTGCTCTAGTACATGCACACATATGCATACTGTGACGATGTAAGCCTTTGCTCTAGTACATGCACACATATGCATACTGTGACGATGTAAGCCTTTGCTCTAGTACATGCACACATATGCATACTGTGACGATGTAAGCCTTTGCTCTAGTACATGCACACATATGCATACTGTGACGATGTAAGCCTTTGCTCTAGTACATGCACACATATGCATACTGTGACGATGTAAGCCTTTGCTCTAGTACATGCACACATATGCATACTGTGACAATGTAAGCCTTTGCTCTAGTACATGCACACATATGCATACTGTGATGTAAGCCTTTGCTCTAGTACATGCACAGATATGCATACTGTGACGATGTAAGCCTTTGCTCTAGTACATGCACACATATGCATACTGTGACGATGTAAGCCTTTGCTCTAGTACATGCACACATATGCATACTGTGACGATGTAAGCCTTTGCTCTAGTGTATACATACACATGCATACTGTGATGAACTTTTCAGCTGTTGCTATAAAACATGGAATTATCGAGGCTGGAAAAAAACTTCCTTTTTCAACCATTACAAGATATTCTCTACATATTCAGAAATCTTTCAGCACTGGAGACAGCTTTGAGCAAATTGTTATTTTTTTTCTTTGCCAATGGTCTTTGCCAAGATGAACCTTATAATGTTATTATGGGGAATCACACTTTTGTGATTACATTATTTTGTCCTGACAATCTTGCCTGCCACTCAAGAAGTGCTCCAGAGAAGTCCCCAGTCATAATTGGCAGGGCATGTAATGAAATCACGAGGATGCTCAGGATGGCCAAGACATGTGCTGTGCAAAGTACATGGCTACAGCATAAAGGAATGGCTTCTGAGGATAATAAACGAGAGATCAACCCTCAGGAGATGGCAAATGCATTAAAATTACTGATGGGTACTTTGTAGAATTACTAAATTAAAAATAAAATTATAACCAAATATCCATATAATTTAATTGCTAGGGATTCTCAAAAACAACTCATTTTCCAGTCCTTGATGGAGGCTTGGTGATTTGTAGATGAGCAAGAAGGGGTTTGCGTTTGAGCATTATAAAGACCAAAGGAAATTACTGGGTCCTGATTGTGGAACTTGAAACAGTCTGACATATATATTAAAAAAAAAAAAAATAGAAGAAAAAACGAGAGACGGACTGGCAAGGTCAACCTTACAAGGTGATGACATGACAGCAATATCAGAACAATGACAGATCAAAAAGTAAAGGAGTGCTTATATAACGTAAAACGAACTTAGGAATAAGGCAAAGAACTGCAAAATATACACTATAACGATGGAGAAGAAGAAAAGTGGCACTACATGAAAAACTGGGATGATGGAAAAACGATCCAGCATGGTGGAATACAAACTGTGTGGAAAGTAGGGGAAGGCTAACCAGAAAGAAGAGCAATACAGACAGTAGAAGTTATAGCAGGAGTACAGAAAATAATAAGGTCATGGGTGACAGAGGAGACGCCCAGCAGCAGAGGTCCCAAACCATTTATTTGGCAGAGACGGCACATGGAGGAAAAACACTACAAACTGAAGAACCTGAGTGGAAAAAGGCGGGTCTAGAAGCCCAGCAATTAAACTGGTACACGGTGAAACCATACATAAACATGTACTGTGAAATGCAGTTTGAGCTCAGACAACGTTAAGTAATGATTCTAACATGAAACTGTTTAAATATGTACATAATTTGACAAAATACAAAGGGGTAGAGGAAAAAAAGAGATTAAATATGGTGGACTCTTTGAGAATGACAGAAGAGAACAGAAACGGATATATACACAAACATAAGCAAATTACTTAGAAGCACCATATGAATGCTACAAAACAGAACCAGAGGAAAATGAATACTCATAGAGCACCTGTCAGTTAGAGGAGCTCTGCGGGCAGAATAAACTGGAGATGGTGAAAATACTTAACAGTTTTGCTCCAGTTTCCTTAGCGCCGTTAGTAAAGAAAAACAATTCACAGGGAAGGGTGTAAATATAGGGGTACAACATCACAATAACAAAGTTCGTTAAATAAAGAGAACGAGGGATAAACAATGAGGACAAAAATATGAGTATAGCGTGTTTGTATAATATTGAAGTATCAATGACTGATAAGGTTTGTATAAGGACAGGGGGAGTGTTTCTCATTTACAGAAACTGTAAAAGTAATTAGCAGTGTGATGAAACAAAGAGACAGAATAAGGAGCCATGAGCACTGTGATAAAAGGGGCTAAAGGTAATAAATAACAGAAGCAAAATGATTTTTTCAATTGTTGTAGATAGAAAAATGTTGTGCTCCAATGTCTGTGCTTAATAAACATGTCAGCTTGAGTGCTGCGCTGTAGATGAAGAGATAATATCATGCTCTATGAAAATATGATGTCAACAAGTGGAACCAAATTAGGTTGAGACATACGAGACAGAAGAAACGGACGGAGGGGCAGTAAAGGCTGTATGGAAAATAAAAAGGGATTCACACAAATGTGAAGTGGCAACAAGGACAAGAAAGTCTGCCACACCTTAAGTCATCAAGGATGAGTGCTAAAAACAGGTTAAAGGCAGGCCGGAAGGCTAGGAAAACGGAAATAATCACCATACAGGGAAATCCCCCCCCCCCCGAGTCCAACAGAAGAAAAGGGGACATCAATAGGAGAATCCATAGGATACAGCTTTGGAAGCATTTGGGGAGGAAGAAATGGGCATCTTAGCAACAAATGACTAGTCATTGGCGAGAAACCTAAGAAAATGTTCAGTTTTAAAAAGTCCAAGGAAAAAGGAAAGGGAGGTAACTGGGACAAAATGTGTGGATGAATGAAATGAACAGAACTAGTTAGCAACAGGGGATGGATAAAGTTGGTCATAAAAAGGAACTGTTGGCAGGCAGCATGGGAATAACGAGAAAACCAGAGAGAAAAAAATGGCAGGAAGCTGGAAAAAACGACACACAAAACATCCTCGGGATGGCATATGAAGGCTGTGCCCATGAGTGCATGCTGGGCATATGCATGAGAGGTGCACACAGTGGGTGGGTCAAAGCCATCCAGCTCAGACAGGGAAACACAGAGTAGAAAGGTAATAACTGCTACCACATGGAAAATGGAGGGGGGGGGGTTCAAATTCAAGCAAGAGAGAAGGAGACAAATGAAAAAAGTGGACACAGTGCTTTGGCAGGAAACAAAACTAAAAGAGAAAGACAAAAGCTCAAAACAGAAGTGGGAAGGTAGAAGCAGATCATACAAGGATTGAAAAAAAGAAAGGGTATTTATACTTAGAGGAAAAAAACTGTGATACAGACAGGAGAGGTACAACAGAATTGGGGTGGGAAGTTGGCATAATGGTTAAGGTGTTTACCTTACAGACACAAGGTGCAGGGTTTGATTCTCACATGGGGTAATTGGCTAGGCTTAAATGGCCCACAAGGGTAGTTGGCCTAGTACTAATCTATGACTCTATGATCCTAAATGGCTGTTACAAAGGTGAAAAATAAATGGAAAAAAGATTTCGAGAATAGGCAACATGTACGCCTCAAATAGCGAAGAAAATGTTTTTTTCTGGAAATTTTTGAAGCATGGGTAAACTGGGTGGGGAAGAAACGGTAGCAGTGATACTGCTCTACAACATAAAAATGGAGAAAATACAGCAACAAAGTCAAAAGGAATGAAATGAACCAAGTATACATAGGAGGAAAATTTTGGGGGATTGGATTTGGAGGTTAAGAAATATAAAAACAGTTAAGCTTTTGTGCAGTTGGAGTAGCAAGAGGGTAGAAGAAGTGAATGGATTACTCTAAGAGAAATTAAGAATAGATTAGTGTAGTAGATTGAAATAGGAACAAGAACAGTATTTTTATTGCGCTAGTAATAATAACAATAAAAACGGAGATGAGGCTGGGCATAAAGAAATTACAGACATAAGTAAGATTACTGAAAAACCATGGCTGATGATGGTGATGATGAGAAAGACTGCTCAAATCAGTTTTGTGATTATTATGACCCAACATATACAGATGCTTTTGTGTAACATTGTGGGGAAAAGTTATTTCAGCCAAGGAAGGAGCACAGTTATGTTCAGCAACCTTGGAGTTCCCTGTTCTCATTAAATATAAAAAGCAACTTTTATAGGCCTGCAGTGAAGAAACTAACTTCAAAGATGTGTTTCTTCCTTTGGGAGTCCAGTCTTATACTGCACTAAACTAGTATAAAGGTAAAAACAAGAACTTAACCATGCCGAATACAACCCTATCCTGGGGAGTGTGGACTGCAATAATAGTTTTACAGGTTAATAGATTAGTATTAGGCTAACTGCCCTTTTGGGCCATTTTAAGCCTAGCCAGTTTGTGAGAATCAAACCCTGCACGTTGTGTCTGCAGGTAAATGCCTTAACCATTTTGCCAGATTTCCACCCAATGGCAATTAGAAGTGTGTGGTCCACAGAATAAGGAAGTATGAGAAAGTGACAACTTAAATAATAACAGCAACTTCTCACCACTTCCCAAATAATCTGACAGCAACAGACAGTGGTGTGTGTGTTTGTGTATGAAGATAGAGTGAGAGAGGCAAAGGTACACAAATATAGGTTTGGGTTGTTATGAAGAAACAGGGACGGTGCTGAATTAATTTTAGCACTGAAAACTGCATTCTAAAAAAAAAAAAAAAAAGAAAAGAAATGCTCATAGGATGGGGAAGGTAGAGGTCTGAAAGCTGCGCCAGCCTCTATCAGGATTTTGCAGACAGGAATACCAGAAATTATCACTGCAGCAGAATTAATACTATGAACATCACAGACTCTCCTGTTATCAGCATCAGGTAAAATACAAGAAGGTGAATGGACTGAGTAGACAGCAGATTAGATGACAACTTAACGAAGAAGTGATATATCCTCAGAGATACCTGGTCTTTGTAGAAAAACATACAGAAACACAAGTCTTCGCATATAACAACTGCAGCTCCAAAACATACAAAATGGAAGTGATGGCTACAATAAAAACTATTTTCCTGAATACAAATATCGTATCCTCCAAAGCGACTGCTACTCTGCCACAGTCATGAATCTCGGTTCCCAGAAAAGAGACAGCATCTTCACAGAGGAACTGGATGTTTGCATAGCCTGTGCCAGGTAAGAACCTCAACTTCCCTGAAATTACCAAAAGTGGAAGGGCAAAGTAAACAAAGCTCAGATCAGACATTTGAAGCAGGACAGGTAGACCAGAATGAAAGAATGAGGCGCACAGCAGATGTCACTCTTTAAATGAACTACCTCTTCTACCTGACCTTTTAAGTGACCCAGCTGAACGGCATCCTTCCAGAATGTCCACAGGAGAAAAAAGATAATACAGCCAAGGACATCATTTGGAGTTTGTCATTCTTCCAAAATGCTGGATCCATCATTACTCATGTAAGAATCATCTTGGAGAAACTAAAATTTAAAGGACCTGGAGCCAGGCTCACAGATTATGTACAACATTTCTACATGGAACTTTAAACACAGGCAAGAAATTAGCAGGAAATGACAGTTCTTATTTATTTAAAACTGTATCTTTCCAATTGCAAATAGACTGACTACTGGACTGTTCCACTTCTGGAACCCCCCCTCCCCACACACACACACACACACACAAGAATCCCTATCAGATTATCAAAGTTTCAAAACTTAAAAATTCATATGGTCTGTACCATATGATCGAAGTTTTGAAACTTCAAACATTTTGAATGGAGATCGCAGTACAACACAGAATGGGAAATATACACTTTTCCGCAATGTAGTGTGATCTCATTGTTGGTACAATTAGTTAGCAGGGGGATGTGGGGAGTCCGGGGAGGGCTTGACCCCTGCAAAAGCATTAAAACAGCATTTATTTATTTATTTATTTTTAATGTTCTAACTTCCAAAACTTCAATCATATGGTCTCCACCATATGAATTTCAAAGTTTCAGAACTTAATTTAGATGCACACACACACACACACACACACACACACACACACACACACACACACACACACACACACACACACACACACACACACACACACACACACACACACACAGACACACTCACACAGCCAAAGAACCAGGAAGCAACAGGAGGGAACTGGAGTATCATACTAGCATGCATCCTAGGACATCTGACTCTCCAAGAATGCAGAACAGGGCCACAAGGAAACTACGACATTTCACAGCCCTGTTGCAGATATAGATCCATTATGTTTTATAATGAGTGAGCTTCTTTCCATCAGTACATAAACCATCAAACCTCATTTACTGAATGACGCTTTTACTAAGGCACCATATCTCTAATGCAGGAACATCACCCCCTGCACCCCCTAAAATAATACATCTAAACCTAAGGTTACAAAAAGTACAGTTGCGTACACTTACCATAAATGTAGACGTTCGTGTATTCACTGTTGCAGTCATCACATTTGGGTTACCTGCTTGCAGTAGCCCTCAGTCGGCCTGATTATCAAAGTCTTGGGTCCTGCGTCGGTTGCTGTCTCATCTTCCATGACGTCAGGTAGTCAGGGGTATAAAGCATGCAGCCGACGCCATTACATCAGGTCTTCTTGTCCCATATAAATCACAACACCAGCTCTTCAGCTCGAACAAGATGAAAACTCAAATTCACGATACAACAACAGCCAGTTCACCAAAATCGATTTATTCTCTGTACAGTCTCTAGCGCCTCGGCTCAACAAAGCCTTCAAGGAGTAAATGACAATACATCTCTAATCCATATTTATATACACACCCATTAACTCTTTACATAATTAGATGATCATTAAACAATTAAAAATCTATTACCATTTAAAAAGACATATTCATATTACACTCTTCCAACAACAATCAACATTCAGTCCCTTTGGTGTTAATGTCTGATATTTTAAAATGAAAATTAATTCTTTTTTTAAAAGTAAATTCTTTATTTTTTCCTCACTAGCTCCCTTACTATAAATCTCTTCTAATATAGATACCTTAAAATTAGTTACATCAGAATTATGAAATTTTACAAAATGTTGGGCCAAAGGGCTCTCTAACTTATTATTCTTGATGTCCCTCAGGTGTTCCATTATTCTCACTTTAAACATTCTTTTAGTCTGTCCTATATAAAATTTCTTACATCCACATTTAATTGTGTAAATAACTTGTTTAGTAAGGCAACTAAAAGAACCTGTGGACTTATAACTCATTCCATTTATATAGTGAAAGACACTTTCCACATGAGAACAGATTTTACACTTCCCACACGGTATAGTACCTACACTACCTATTGCTCTACCTATATGCTGGGTAGGTAATTCAAATATAGTATGTACTATCATATCTTTTATATTTCTTCCTCTACGATAACTAAATATTAATTTTTTTTTTATTAGTCATCTCACTTAATTCTTCATAATTCTGTAAGAATCGCCAAAAATATAATATACAATTCTTAATATCATTACTGCAAATATTGTATGTGGATACCATAAAAATACTATCCATCTTTCTTCTTGTCCCATATGTCAGGTGCCCCCCCAATGGGAAGCAATTAAAAAAAAAAAAAGAAAAAAAATATATAAATTATTTTATATATATATACATACACAAGGTTACACTTCCAACTAAAAAGCAAATACACCAAAAAGCTTTTAAGCACAGTAAAGGAGAGTAAAGGTATAGCCAAAAGAAGTCAGGGGGCTGAAGGGAGGGTAACCAGGACAGCAACAATGAATACACTCGAACAACTACATTTATGGCAAGTGTACACAACTGTACTATGTTCTTTGTGTTTCACTGTTGCAGTGATCACATTTGGGTAGATTCCCAAAGCTAAGGATGGGAGGAGGCATTTAGATAGCATTAGGACCAGCTATAAGGCCCTGCAAGACTGCAGTGGCAAAGCCAGCTCTGGATTTAGAGAAAATTGGTAAATGGTAATGCTTGGTGAATGTATGTACAGAACTCCAGGTAGCAGCTTCTAGGATGTCCCTGGTAGGTACACCTCTGAGAAAGGCTGTAGAGGTAGATGCAGCCCTGGTTGAATGGGGTCTAATCCCCTGTGGGATACGTTTTCCATGGTGCTTATAGCAGAAATTAATGTAATGGCCTATCCATTTAGAAATGGTTTGCTTTGAAATAGCCTTCCGCTCTGCACCTGCAGCAAATGCCACCAGCAGTTGTTCAGATTTCCTTTGAGGTTTAGTCCTGTCCAAGTAAAATCTAAGTCGTCTGTGCACATCTAAGGAGTGCAGGATCCTTTCCCTTTGTTCTGTGGATTAGAAAAGAAGGTTGGCAAATGAATGGACTGACTAACAGCCACACTGGATACCACCTTGGTGATAAAGGAAGGATTGGTCCTGAGGGACACACTGTCCACATGAAAGATGATGAAAGGCTCCACTACCATAAGGGCCTGTAGTTCAGATACCCTTCTTGCTGAAGTAATTGCTAAAAGGAAGGCTGTTTTCCAAGAAAGAAATGTTAACTCTGCACTTGCAGCTGGCTCAAAAGAGTAAGAGTGAATTTTTCCAATATAAAGTTAAGGTCCCAGACTGGAGTTGGGGCTCTCCTGGGTGTTCTTAAGTTTTTGGCCACTCTGAGGAACTGCTTGAGCAGTGGATGAAAGAAGAGGGGTGGGTTCTGTGTTACAATGAGCTGAAATGGCTGAGGCGTGAATTTTGATGGAGGAAAAAGAAAGGCCCTTGTGAAGCATCTCAATTAAGTATTGAAGAATCTGAGGTAAAATGGGTGCTGCTGTGCCCATCCCTTAAGTTTGGTTCCAGGCACAGAATCTTTTCCATTTCTCAGCATAAGATTTTCTAGTACTAGGCCTCCTTGCCTCCAAAATAACATCCAACACTTGTTTACTGAGGGATGGTAATGGAGAGATTAGGAAATTAGCCAGGCTGCCAGGGTCAGGGTTTGAAGCTGAGGGTGCAGAATCTGGCTCTCCTGCTGTGACAGCAGGGTGTGGGTCTGAGGCAGGTGCCATGGAGCCAGCAGTGACAAACTGCACAAGAGGGGATACCAGTGTTGGCGTGGCCAGTCTGGTGCAATCAGTATCGCCCTTGGTTTGTTCAGTTTAATCTTTAGTAGTACTTTGGAGAGGAGAGGCAGAGGAGGAAAGGCATAAACTGATAGATTTTTCCAGCTGAAAGACAGAGCATCCACTTTCCAAGCTTGTTTGTGGAGAGTCCTTGTGCAGAATTTGTCCAACTGGTAGTTATGGGGGGAGGCAAACAGGTCTATATCTGGGCTCCCCTATTTGTTTATCAACATGTTGAAAATCTTTGGTTCCAGTTTCCACTCGTGTGGGTCCATGAGGTTTCTGCTTACATCTTCTGCCAGTGTATTTAGTTTTCCTGACAGGAAATGAGCCTGTAGATGCACTTGGTGGCTCAAGGCTGTGTTCTACAGAGCCATGGCTAGTCTGCAGAGGGGGTAAGAATTGGTACCCCCCTGCTTGTTTATGTACCACATAACAGTGGTGTTGTCTGTCCTTACCATTAATTGTCTTGGAAGGATGTGGTCGTTGAAGGCTGTCAGAGCATTCTGTACAGCTAACATTTCTTTTTGATTGATATGCAGGTGCATTTGACTTGGGTTCCATTTGCCCTGAATGCACTTCCCTGCCAGGTGAGCCCCCCATGCGTAGTCTGATGCTTCTGTTGTTAGGATTTGGGCAGCAGGGGGTAGAGTGAATGGTAGTCCCTTGTTTAGGTGGTAGGCCTCTGCCCACCAAAGGAACTCTAACTGTAAGCAAGGTATGATAGGGATCATTGAATCTAGAGCCTGAGAATGTTGACAGCATAGGATTTTTAGATACCATTGTAGTTTCCTCATATGCAGTCTTGCATATGGAATTAGTAGAATGCAGGAGGCAATGAACCCCAATGCTTGCAGTATATGCCTTGCAGATAGCAAGGTTTTTGTGGCTATTAGTTTGAAGGAAGTTGTCAAATGAATTTGTTTCTCTGGCATGAGGAAAGCCATCTTGGAAGTTGTGTTCAAGCTTCCTCCCAGGAATATGATTTGTTGACAGGGTACCAGATGTGATTTCTTTTCGTTTATGGTGTACCCCAGACAAGTTAGCATGTTTTGTACAAATTCCAGATGATTCAAAAGTATGTCCTGACTTTCTGCCTGAATTAGACAATCATCCAGGTATGGGTATATTTGAATATTTCTTTGCCTGCAAAATGCAATGACTGGAGCTAGGCACTTTGTGAATACCCTGGGCACAGTAGATAAGCCAAAGGGCAGTGCAGAGAACTGATAGCGCATGTAGTCTGCTTTGAAGCGTAGGTATCTTCTTCAAGATTCCCTGACTGGGATGTGCCGGTAGGCTTCTTTTAAATCCAGTGCTGCTAACCAGGCATCTTTGCCTAGCATAGGAAGCAACTGGTGAAGAGTCAGCATCTTGAATTTTGCAATCACCAAAAAGGTGTTTAATATGGAAAGGTCCAGGACAGAACACCAAGAATTGTCTTTTCTGGGTAGCAGGAAAAGTCTTGAGTAGAAACCTTGTCCCTTCTCCTCTTCTGGTACAGTTTGAATAGCCTTTATGCTTAAGAGAGAGAGTACTTGCTTTTGAGCCTCTGCCCACTGACTTGGGGGTATATCTGGCTAACCGTTTGGGGTAGGTAACATGTGGAAATGAAATCTGTATCCTTAGGAAACTATATTTAACACCCACTTATCCTGGGTAATGAGTTCCCAGTTTTTTTTGCCTGCAGAGCAATCCTTCCCCCTAAAGGTGCAGTCAGCTGGGAAGTGCTTGGAAGTTTTAAAGTTAAGTCATTGAGACAGTTTACCATAGGGGGGAGTCTTACTACTCCCTGATTTGGAAGTGGGAGCCCCCCACTGTTTAGTCCTGTGCATACCCTGGGTGTTCTGCTGGTTCTGGGTTTGGACTGAGAAGGCCTGGAAGAGGTAGGAAAAGACCAGTTCTTAGAGGGCCAATGCCTTCTAAATCTTGGAAGTTGTACTTGTACGAAATCTTTAACAGTTTGGACAGATTTAGCTTTTTCCTCCATCTTTTTAAGAACTATTTCTGCTTTGTTGCTAAACAGACGGTCCTTATTTAAGGGAGCATCCAGCAATTTAGCTTTAACATGATCTGGCAAAGATTGCTCCTTAAGCCAAGCATGCCTTCTAAGTACAGACACAGTGACAGCAGCCCTGCAAGATGCCTCTAGTGAATCAAAACCACATTGCAAAGTATGCTTTCCAACCTGTTCAGCAGAATGCATTAAATCCTGTAAATCCTTATTTTCAGCACAATCAGGAATCAACATCATTTTCTGTTTAAGCAATCCGATGATATGCTGCTGATACTTTAACATATGTAACTGGCAGTTTAAGGCCCTAATGGCCAAAGTTGCAGAAGTGTATACTTTCTTACCCCATCTATCCAGCACCCTGGAGTCTCTATCAGAGGGGGTAGGAGTTTTTGCAGTAGTAGCCTTGATGCCCTTGGGTCCCTGTGAAATGGTCTCAGGATCCGCAGTAGGATTTTTAAAAAGGAACTTGTGCGAGTCAGGAACCCTCTAATTTCTATCAGTTTTTTTGGGAGCAGGAGGTAAAGAGTCAGGGGCCAAGCTAGATTCTGAAAAGGCATCATCAACAATGTCTAGTACAGGAGGGATAGCTAAAGGCCTATACTGGGGCAGGAGTAAGAAATCCCTAAGCCTTTTTTTAGAATCAGAGTAATCCTGGCTTTCCCACCGAAAGTGCTCTCTAAGAGTATGCAGGGTTTCACCAAAAGAGAAATCCTCTGGTGTGGGGGGGGGGGGGGGGGTCAGAGTCCTCTGCATCAGAATCCTCATAGGTAGATAAGGGTAAATCCTGGTCATCAGAGGAAACAGAAATTTCAGAATCCTTGTCAGAAGTATCATAAGCAAATTGAGTCCTAGGTCTCTTAGAGGGGGAAGGTTGGCTTCCCCTGATTAAAGTAATAAGGTCTTCAGCCATTCTTATCATCTGTTTTTTAGGCATAGAGGCCTGACCATGCGGTCTGGGCTTCGGTTTTCTAGGCATAGTTCGAGTTTTAGGCCTTGAAGAAGATGGTGTCAGTTTAATATGCAAGTCAGTAGGCCTGAATACATCCTCAGAAGATGATGCCTGCGCAGTGGCTCCGGACCCATCCAAGGTAGAGACATCCGCAGGTTCCACAGTTGAAGCATCTCACTGCATACTGGACTCCGAATGGGTCTCAGTAGAGGCCTGCGAATCTGAAGTAGAGGGTATCAGATGCTGCGAAAGCACCTCACTGAGTACCGACGAACTGGCGACTGGCTTAGGAGAAGCGTTGTCGGCAGCTTTGGATCTAGGCGGCTTCTCTCTGTCTTTATCTTTGTGTTTTTTCGGAATGTTGGTAGTCGGATGGCTTACCGAAGACATATCTGGGTAAATGAACTGAGTACAAAAATATTTAGAAGCATAAATATACTGACAATGAATAGTTTGTTGCTTAAATAAGGCACAAAACCGACAGCGAGGTATGTCGTGATCAGGGCCTAGGCAAGGAATACAGTTCGAATGAAAATCTTTGTGAGGTATTTGCTTTCCACAAGAAATACAATTACTGACTTTTACTGACATTGGTTTAGAGCAAGAAAAAGTTTCCCCAATGGGGTACTTAGCTTTAGTTGAAGATTTCGGTTTTGAAACTCGAAAACGATAATTTCAGGAGTCGGCCGACTGGCACTTGCGAACTTCTTCTGCTTCGGGCACCGCATGGCAAGAAAGACTGATAAAATGGCATCGGCTGCATGTTTTATACCCCTGATGACCTGACGTCATGGAAGAAGGGACAGCAACCGATGCAGGTCGACTGAGAGCAACCTGCCAGCAGATTACCCAAATGTAATGACTGCAACAGTGAAACACAAAGAACATATATTTTGGAAGTGTAATGAGTTGGCAGACTTCAAAAATTTCTTACAGAGTACTCTGTCAGAAATATTGGGTATGCATGAGAGGTGCACACAGTGGGTGGGTCAAAGCCATCCAGCTCAGACAGGGAAACACAGAGTAGAAAGGTAATAACTGTTACCACATGGAAAATGGAGGGGGGGGGGGTTCAAATTCAAGCAAAAGAGAAGGAGACAAATGAAAAAAGTGGACACAGTGCTTTGGCAAGAAACAAAACTAAAAGAGAAAGACAAAAGCTCAAAACAGAAGTGGGAAGGTAGTAGCAGATCATACAAGGATTGAAAAAAAGAAAGGGCATTTATACTTAGAGGAAAAAAACTGTGATACAGACAGGAGAGGTACAACAGAATTGGGGTGGGAAGTTGGCATAATGGTTAAGGTGTTTACCTTACAGACACAAGGTGCAGGGTTTGATTCTCACATGGGGTAATTGGCTAGGCTTAAATGGCCCACAAGGGTAGTTGGCCTAGTACTAATCTATGACTCTATGACCCTAAATGGCTGTTACAAAGGTGAAAGATAAATGGAAAAAAGATTTAGAGAATAGGCAACATGTACGCCTCAAATAGCGAAGAAAATGTTTTTTTCTGGAAATTTTTGAAGCATGGGTAAACTGGGTGGGGAAGAAACGGTAGCAGTGATACTGCTCTACAACATAAAAATGGAGAAAATACAGCAACAAAGTCAAAAGGAATGAAATGAACCAAGTATACATAGGAGGAAAATTTTGGGGGATTGGATTTGGAGGTTAAGAAATATAAAAACAGTTAAGCTTTTGTGCAGTTGGAGTAGCAAGAGGGTAGAAGAAGTGAATGGATTACTCTAAGAGAAATTAAGAATAGATTAGTGCAGTAGATTGAAATAGGAACAAGAACAGTATTTTTATTGCGCTAGTAATAATAACAATAAAAACGGAGATGAGGCTGGGCATAAAGAAATTACAGACATAAGTAAGATTACTGAAAAACCATGGCTGATGATGGTGATGATGAGAAAGACTGCTCAAATCAGTTTTGTGATTATTATGACCCAACATATACAGATGCTTTTGTGTAACAGTGTGGGGAAAAGTTTCTTACTTAAGTCTACAGACACTAGTGCTTTGCTGGGCTTGCCTTTTCAACATGACATTCGATGGGTCTTTATCAGAACGATGACAGATGAATTCGGCGAACGCTAGATCGACACATAAACATTGATCTACGAAAAGAGCGAAGGATGGAAACAGTGAAAGACACAACAAATGGATTTCCCTGGCCAGCAGGGTGATTGTGGGGATGAGGAAATATATCCTTTTCCCCACTGTAGAGTGGTTGGGGGGTGTGGGGGGTGCAGGGGGGCTTTCCCCCCTGCAAAAATGTTTATAAAAGTGTTTTTGTTGTGTTTGTTTACTTTGGTTTTACTTACCTGTATGGTGCTACTGCTTCCGGGAATCTATTCGGCGTTGTGTCGTTCGGCGTTTCCGTCCTTCGCTCTTGTTGCAGATCGACATTTATGCGAAAGCGCCTCACTGAGTACCGGCGAACTGGCGACTGGCTTAGGAGAAGTGTTGTCGGCAGCTTTGGATCTAGGCGGCTTCTCTCTGTCTTTATCTTTGCGTTTTTTCGGAATGTCGGTAGTCGGATGGCTTACCGAAGACATATCTGGATAATTGAACTGAGTACCAAAATATTTAGAAGCGTAAATATACTGACAATGAATAGTTTGTTGCTTAAATAAGGCACAAAACCGACAGCGAGGTATGTCGTGATCAGGGCCTAGGCAAGGAATACAGTTCGAATGAAAATCTTTGTGAGGTATTTGCTTTCCACAAGAAATACAATTACTGACTTTTACTGACATTGGTTTAGAGCAAGAAAAAGTTTCCCCAATGGGGTACTTAGCTTTAGTTGAAGATTTCGGTTTTGAAACTCGAAAACGATAATTTCAGGAGTCGGCCGACTGGCACTTGCGAACTGCTTCTGCTTCGGGCACCGCATGGCAAGAAAGATTGATAAAATGGCATCGGCTGCATGTTTTATACCCCTGATGACCTGACGTCATGGAAGAAGGGACAGCAACCGATGCAGGTCGACTGAAGGCAACCTGCCAGCAGATTACCCAAATGTAATGACTGCAACAGTGAAACACGAAGAACATATATTTTGGAAGTGTAATGAGTTGGCAGACTTCAAAAATTTCTTACAGAGTACTCTGTCAGAAATATTGGGTAAGCAAATGAGTGTAAGTAAGCAAATGACTCTTTTGAGCTAAGACACAGGATCTGCATTGCCTAAACCTTTAATTCTGATGCCTGGCAAAAACTACTAAAATGGAAATAAAAGTGTAAACCAACTGTACTTGAAGTACTGAATATTGTATTGAGGTAAAATAACTAGAAGTGGGATCTCTAGAAAAGGGTTGGATATAAATACATAGAAATAAATGGAAATTGTGGACATTCAGAATAATGGTTTGGCGATGGAGTGAGGTTTGATGGAAGGCAGGAAGTGAGCAATTTATGTAATGTTGGACTGATGATAGTTATACAAAAGAATATATGCGATGCATAATGTATGTAAAATATGAACACATCAATAAGGTTTGTTTTCTTTTATGTAAACATATGTTTGCCTATGTCTTAAATGATAATTCAGTAAAGGTGTTAAAAAAAAGAATTAGCGACAGACAAATCGGTTAAGTTTTAAATATTACTTTAATTTACTAAGGAGGTTAATAGAAGACTGTTTTTACATCAGCATACATTTTCTGAAAAAGTGATATGAAGCATTAATGCCTGGTATTACTTACTGACTGTAGTCTTCAGAGATTTACTTAAAATCAAAAATTTTATTAGGAACAAAGCAAAAATCAAGGATGTTTTGCAAAGTCAGGCACAGTTGAGAGCTATGCTTGTCAGACTTTTGCAATATGCAGCCTGACACAGAGCATAAAACTTTTTTTTTGTGACCCTTGCTAGGTCATATGGTTTGGTATTGACTAATCCTCTAGATGTTAGTACTAACAAATAGTTTAGTACATACCCTCAAAACATTCCCACAGCTCTGAAGGAAAGCAAATAGTGAGCATGACATGATCTAATAGTGATATTGCCTACTTCTTGAGAGTAGCAGTTAATAGAGTGGCACTGCTCCAACCTATTGCAATGCCACAGACATCCTAAATCAGTCTGACAATTTTCCCAACCCCTAACAGTGACAGAGTACAAATGTACTGCTCTACATGCTACTGACCAGGAGGAAGGCAGCATCTCCTGAAAGGGAGATATGTGGTACTTCCTGATTGCATCACATGGTATTTGGGCACTACCTCCACCTACCACACTTCCAATGATTAGAGAGCACAGCATGTTCCTAAAACAGGTGTGTTACTCACTGAAGGTAGGATGCATGATTAGAGAGCACAGCATGTTCCTGGCGGCTGTTTTACTCACTGAAGTAGTATGCATGATTAGAGAGCACAGCACATTCCTAACAGCCATGTTACTAACTGAAGGTAGGATGCATGATATTAGAGAGTGCAGCATGTTCCTAATGGGTGTATTACTCACTGAAGGCAGGATGGATAATTAGACTGCACAGCATGTTCCTATCAGGTATGTTACTCATAGAAAGTAGGATGCACGTGTGAAGTCCTCACTCTGGGCCAGTAATCAAGGAGCTTCAACCCTCACCACTGACACTGGAGAGGGACATTCACTTGGAGCAAAAATGGATACACCCTGTATTTCCAGATGCAGCTCTCTGCATCATGCACAGTTTCTCTTCAGAGAACAAAGGAAAAACACTCAGCCCAGGGTCTGGGGTTCTCTCTCTGTCTCTCCCCAGGTCCCCAGTAAGGCTCCCCACTGCACAGCTGTAGAGTTATGTCCTCAGCCAAGTGTCCAAGCCAAGTCCTCCAGTACCCTCTCTGTGAAACCAGTGATTTGTCTCCCTGCTCCAAGTAGCTGACACACACACACACACACACACACACACACACACACACACACACACACACACACACACAGATTTGATTTTCACACACATATACCTGTCAAGGTCTGGCACAGATTTACCCACTGTGCCCCTTCTGCACAGACTATAAGGTAGTTATCACTGCCACCAGATACTACAAAGATAGCTACCCTATGGCTCTTGCAAGGGTACCCAATTATACTGAGTGAAATTAAGAGTAATACAAATGGTAATGCTGACCAAACAGCCAGACTTCAAGAGTGGCTACAGTGTCACTAATAGATACAAGTACTCTCAAATGTTAACATATTTCTCTAAAGGACCAAATACAACGAAACGTTTTAATATATTTAATAATAAATAATAAAAGAACATAAAAATACAAAATATCTATTTACAGTAAACACCAGAGTTTCAGTCACAAGAAATATTAAAAATAACACAGCTGGAAAGATTCACACAGTTAGAGAAAAATAGTACTTAACTATTCTCACTATATTTTTCTGACTGATCTAGAGAATTTTTGTTCCTACTTACTTAATAGAGCAAGGCAAGCTGAAATAGGGGAGGGATCCTTCAATGTAAGGTTCCAAGAAACAGACTGCCATGAGACTTCAATCTCAGCTAGTATTAAAACATTATTTCTGTACAGAAAGACATCACATACATCTGGTCATCTGACTTCTAGTTCCCATGCAACCCGCCCCCCCATGGCTAGAAACTGCCAGGATTTAGCATCTACATGTCAATAATACACATACAGCAGCTTTGCTCAGATCTGGTACAGCTTCTGGAAATCATAAAACAATTACAAACTTCTCCTCTTCCTACAGAAACTAACAAACCATGCTTCTTACAGACATTGTGTCTCTGGCTTCATTCAAAATTGTGAAACAACATCTTTATGGCCTAGGCCCAGCAATTTAATTTCTTTATTATTTCTCAAAGTCAGGTGGAATGAGATTAACCTCTTCTCTTCCAATATCCTTTGTTACAATATAGACACTTAAACAGTTACAATAATGCATGTAGATTTCCTTTCTGCCCAGCAGGGCACACTGTTGATACATTTTTAACACAAGTAGCTTTACAAATACATTCTTTAACACAAGCATCTGTACAAATCAGTTTGATATACACAAAACATACAATTCTTTACAAAACTCCAGTTAGCTGTGCTGGCATATGTTACACATCTACTGCACTACTTCTCCTGGTATATCTAGCAGTATCTCCTATCTTCACAGCATGCTTGGACAGTACAGCATGTTCCTAATGGCTGTGTTACTCACTGAAATTAGGATGCATGATTAGAGAGCACAGCATGTTTCATAGGATGCAGTGTTGTGGCACCATTATGGCCTACAACAGTGTCAATGATAAGGAGGCAGAACTGTGTTGGATGTCTATTATATTCCCTAGTCGTAATACAAAATGTTCTGTTGCATTTCAGTTTTGGAATAATGCCAGAGATGAGATACACAGTATCGGTCTGAGCGTGGCATTTTCCAGAATCATTTCATATTGCAACAATGCTAGTCCTAGGGGGCAGACATTCTGTGAAAGATGTGCTACTCTGGAATGTTAGCTGGTAGGATTCGTGTTACTTTTATTCCAAAGGCAGTCCCACTAATGTAAGAGATGATCATTTGTCTAACTGCTGTGCCTCACTATGACGGCAGTATGAAATATCCCCTTCTTATTTTAGCTCATAGGAAGTTCAATTACTGATTACATCATCTGCTGTGTTCGATGGTGCTAACAAGTAATGATGTACAGCTATCCTGGTCTTTGGTAATGCAACTTATGAGGGAAGGAGAACATAATTTGAACAGCTGTTCTTCTCTCTGGCTTGGGTGTGTAGTACCTCCTTGCCACTTGGACTTGCAGCAAAGTCAACAGTAATATAGCACATCATTTCTTAAATGGTTCACCTGCTGACTGGCTGCAACACATAGTGCCCCCCCACACACACCCTATTGTGTAAGCAGTGCTATTCCTGGGGGATGTCCAACAGTTACTTTATTGCCTGATGATAACATAAGGTGTTCAGGCACTATTGTGACCTATGGCAGAAGTGATAAGGGACAGAGCAGCTGTCTGATAGAACCTTTGTGCTTGGTGGTGGCATCCAATGATCTCATAACACTACTAACTTTTGTACCGTTTACCTGACAGAAATGATGCAGAGGAGCAGAGCATGTACTGGACAAAAGTGCTGCTATCTAACAACACTATGCAGTACTTTGATGTACAGGATCACCACTGATGAGGAGGCAGACAACGTGCCACCTGTGTTACAGTCTGTTAGTAGATTGGCTATGTACCACCTTTGTTACTGTCTGATGGCAGACAGGCTATGTGCCACCTGTGTTACCATCTGTAGGCAGATAGAGTATGCACTACCTGTGTTACCATCTGATGGCAGACAGGCTATGTACCACCTGTGTTACTGTCTGATGGCAGACTGTCTATGTGCTGTCTGAGTTACTATCTGATGGCAGATTGTCTATGTGCCACCTGTATTACTGTCTGTTGGCAGATAGGCTATCTCCCACTTGTGTTACTGTCTGACAGCAAGTTATGTGTGTGCTGCATGTGTTAATGCCTGGCAGACTGCTAAGTTTCAGATGTGCGACTGTCTGATGGCAGACTGCCTATGCACCACCTGTGTTACTGTCTGATGGCAATGCTGTAGAATTCTAGTGTTACTTTTATGGGACACAGCATCTATCTGACAGCTGCACTTTTCAAGTGGCAGATCTAGTTCTCTGCTGCCATTGTGACCTGTAGTGATGTCACTGATAAGGGTGGTGCATCTCTATGAGAGCTGTGCTGATGCATTACAGTAACATGAAGAAGTTTGTTTCCACAGTATCCTAGAACAATGTCATTTATGAGGCATTAGACAATATGTTTCAGAGATTCACTATTCCTTGATAATAGCATGTCTGCCATGACTGTATTGTGTACTGTACAGCAAAGTCAGCTTTGAGGGTAGGTGGGTGTGTAATTTCAATCCTGCTTCTCATCAAATGAACAAGATTCACATTCTAACCTGCACCAAATACACACACATAAATGAGAAGCAGAGCACCAGACAAATCATTACCTGATAACAGGAGACAACACATCTTCATAACAACATATAGTATTTTGGCTTGTTTGTGACCTCAAGTTGTGAAAGCCTAACAACTAAGACCCTGAGCATGTTGGCCAACAGTTAAAAACTTGCCAGGTTACTAGCAATTGTTCTTCAGATTTAAAGAAGGCTTGTAAAGTTTGAGATTCTACTGATTCTACATCAAATTTGCACAACCACATTTGTTAGGGATCTCCTAAAATATGGCACCACAATTTTCTCCAAAATGGCAACTTCTCATTCACTGTACAAAAAACAACTTTCAGAAGAGAGCTGAGCCATGGGCATTATAGTATTTCATGGGGTGAGAGCCCACAAGTGACATGCTGAATATCTGTGCCAAAAAGTTAAGGAACATCCAAGTTAAGGCAATTTGTTGCAAGGACTACAGAGCATAACACAAACATGAAAAGTTCTTGCTTCATTTCACTGTGAAGAATGAAAGATATCTTTTCAGTTGTTCTTCTTTTGGCTTTTCCCGGTTAGGGGTCGCCACAGCGGAACTCCGGTTCGCTAATGATTGGCAGTAGATTTCTTACGGATGGCGAGGTGCTAGCTCGACGCCCAACCTTCAACGAAGACATGCCCATTTTATGCATGTCTTTTGAATGCCACTCGACTGCAGGAAGGACATGCAGACTCCACACAGAAGATGCTCCCACCGAGAGTCGAATGAGAGAACCTCTTGCTATGAGGCAACAATGCTACCGCTGCACCACCATGGCATAAAGATGCTTTTCAGTACACGAAGAAAAAAAAACAGGAAAACTCTGCTGCTCCTGCTGGTAACTATGAAATAAGTGTGAACATTTAGGATGCTGGGTTTGCAGCAGAAGGCTTGGGGGGGTGTATATGAAAGGCCAAGAAAAGAAAAGTGACTTGACAGTGGAACACAGGACAAGCACAGTGACAGCAGTGTGAAGGGTGCCCTTGGAGGACTAAGCATCCTCAGTAAATGTAGCACAGTTTCAGTTTGGATAGGTACTGAACAGGGAGGGACAAATCACTAGAGCAAAGATATTTCTTTTTCTTTTTTTGTTAGTTAAGAGTATCAGAGCTTTTTTGTTTGTTTGTTTTGTAACCCAAACAGGGTGGGACAGGCACACCTGTTTCACTAGTGGGGGTGATCACACAGGAAGAATGGGCAATATTCGGCATAGCCACAAGACGTGGGTGATGCAAAAGGTATTCAGGAAGATGTTCTGTTTAAAGTTTATGAAAAACACTCTGGTTTGTGAACCATATGATACTGAAGACTGGGTAATCACCAGTGAGACAGTCTACTGAATTATTAGAAACCCTCTTACACAGTCTTACTGTAAAGAGATCTAAGTTTGGTTGTAACAGGACACTGTATTGAGCAGATAAAGACATTTTTTTTATTATTAACATAAACCACAAATATACTTTACAGTTAAATTTACTCCATTAAAAATACATACAAACTGTAATGCGCTCTTTGTTAATGGGCTGCAAATTATTTGCAAGTCTCTTGCCACCCTGATTGTTATGACACTACTGCCAGGACTCACTTTAGTCTTTTATTAACTGCATATTGCTCTCAACTTGTTTGTTTAAGGATTAGAGACAGCCAAAAATAGTAGGTTGAAAGGTCCTAAATTAGGGGCAAATTTTACATATTACTCTAATTCACTTATAAAAAAGTTAACAGAATGGCAGGTTTTGCAGTAACATACATTTTCTGAAGTAGCACCAATGTCTGCCATAAGTACAATCCTCAATCATTTACTAGAAATACAATATTTTATGAAGAGCAAAGCATCAATGTGAGGCGAATCAGTGATGTTCTGCAAAATCGGGGACAGCTGAGAGGTATGAATTTGAAACATCATTTTCAAGATAACCCACAACATCCATTCTGAGCACAGTCACTGACTAAGCCTGCAAGCACAGATGACCAGGAAAATAAACTTGGATTTGGTTATTGGCAGGTTCAGGATACAGGATAGAAACACTGGTTCAAGACCCTCAAAGCAAATCAAACTGTCTGGTTTTGCAACAATGCACAAAACATACACACAAAAATCAAGAACACAAAAACTGTGTGAATTAATTCACATGAGATTTCATTGTTAATCAGTTGAAATACTATACCAATATCCTTTCTCCACAACACTGAGAGCTACTGTAAATTGTAAGACTCTAAAGAGTGATGCAATGCTGTTGTACAGAATACCAAGTAAAACACTGCCAAGAATAGTGAACTGCCAACTACACAATTGTTGTGAACAACACTACTACAGGGAGTACAAATAAGTAACAATTACTGTAAAAAGTAAACAACAAACCTTTCTGGAGTAACAGCAGTAAAAACAAACAGCACATAGGACAGAAGTATATATGATACAATAGTATGACAGGAAATAAAAGGCATACATTTCCACTGGCTACTAATGCTTCAAATGTATTTGAAGGGGATTATAATTTCTAAAAAAAATAAACACGCACAGGAATCTGTCTAGTTCCAACCTTAGTACCATGACTATTGAGGAAAAAATAAAAATAAAAAACAAAGAAACTAGTGGTCTTAAAACTTTGTTGATGAGCTTAGTCACAACGTTTTTCCTACTAGTTTTCACTGAATAAAAAAGTTTTGGGGCTGTAAACATGAAAATGACAGTTTTTTCTTTGCAAAGCGCTGACATTTTTCTGAGCTTTTTATGCACATGAATACGCATGGGTGGATATTTACAAGATGATCTTATTGGACAGATGTATTTTTATATTTAAAGTGTTCTAGTTAGCTATCTAACCATAAACATAATCTGTCTGTTTTTTTCTTAATTTTAGTTCTTGACACAGACCTGATGAAGGCTTTATTGCATTAGGCAGCTGAAAGTGATTTTAGTTAAAGTGTTTTTGCGTACGTCATGCTTTTCTTAATACCTGATTTTGGAATGCAGGTTGCAAATAGATAGGAAGTGTTTTCCTTAACTAGGATTTTGTTTGATCTAATCAGTAGTAGTGTGCGTGAGTGAGTACTTCTTGTTCTAAAATGTACTTTTACAGCACCTGTTTACACTGTTTGCCTTGAACAGGGTGGTTAATTAAACAATACGTACATTCTTCACACTTAGTTTTAAGTATATAAAAGCTTATATGTTTAACATTGTTAAACTATTTCTGAGTTTTTGTTACTGAGGATCACTTGTCTGTGATGAATAAAGGCTTGTTGCTACCGTACACTACCTGGGTTTCATGATTTTTGGAAATTATAGTGACTGAACTCATCAACGAAGTTTTAAGACCACTAGTTTCATTGTATATTATAATTTCTACCTACTTAAAACTGTTCCATACAGGCGCCCTAAGAAACTTACAGATTCCATCAACATATTTTATGCAAATGTTTTTATTCAAAGTTCTATTAACACGTGTCCATCTCAGCCTATATATATATATTAAAATAATACATGTCAAAGTTGTCCACCTTCTTTCTACCTTTTCAGTACCTGTTTGGAAGTACTAATTATCTACTTTATCTCGCAATCTTGTACTGTTTTCATAAAATAATGGGCATTCATTTTCTTTTCACTGCTTTTGCTGACGATGTTAAATTTAGGTCAAAGACGTCACTTCAGAAATTCCTAACATTTCAGCAGCTGTCAAACTATTCTCCAATGTTTCCAACTATAAACTGACTCTTACAGTATCGGTTATTTTCCTATCATTTGTTGACTTCCAAGATCTGAATTCAATTGATTTACAAGGCATAACTATAAAGTCTAACCTGAATTCTTCTCACAATATAATAAAGACTACCATCCTAACCATAGTATGAAATGCTGAAGTAATGTTTGCCATGCTTAGATTGGAACAGAAGGTCCAGAATGAAATTTCACTCATTTTAAAGGTTTCCCGAAATAAAATGATCATCATCCCTTGCCTCCTTTCCCTCATTACTTCTACTTGGCAAACTGCCCCTAACAAAACTTTCAAAATGTTTCATGCTAAACTGAAAAAAATTATCTGATCACTCAAATTTGTTAGAATAGCTTACAGCAAAATGACTACATGACTTATAGTTTACTTAATTCCATAGATAATGCTGTTGTTGTCTTTTGGCTTTTCCCGGTTAGGGGTTGCCACAACGGAACTCCGGTCCGCTAATGATTGGCAGTAGATTTTCACAAACGCCGAGGTGCCAGCTCGACGTTCAACCTTCAACGAAGGCAGGCCCATTTACGCATGTCTTTCGAATGCCCACCCAACCGCAGGGAGGACATGCAGACTCCACACAGAAGGCACTCCCCGCACTCCATACATAATATGACTTGGAAAGCAATTAATGGAATACAATGTAATGAAGTTTAAGCACCATCATGGTCCAACGTTTGGTCTAAGATTCTAAAGTTTTAAAACTGTAGCCCCCTTATCCAACCTATATAAATACTTAAAAATTAACTGATGCTAAGATATCCAATATAATACATTCAGTAAGCTTGCTTCACCTTCCAGAAATGCCTTATACAGTAGGTTTTAAACCATGTTACACCTTTCCTCCATGCAATTGCTTACATATTGAAAACTTGCTTACATACTGAAAACAATACAACTGATCAGCAGTGCCCACTACTCGTTAACATTTTGGAACTTCATTTATAAAGACTTAAGTCCTGCAAGAGCAGTCTATAACTTTTAAAACTTAACAAGCAGTTACACTGCTGTGTTAAACATGATTTGTAATATTCTCAAGTTTTTTTTTTAACCATATTAAACAGGATTAAGTGCATCCATTTTCAATCACTTAAGAATGTTCTCTTCTTTCCTAAGCCACTTTCAAAGATGTATATCTTAGCTGTTAAGTTTATATGCAGTTCTCAAAGTTCAACATTCATCCACGTGGGTAACTTTGGTAATTTCTTACAGACTGAGGCTGCCTGACATAAATTGTGGTATATGTTTTTGAGTTGTAGAACACTGAAGCAATTTTGTCGTATGAAATATATGAGTTAATACCAATGCTTCTCGCAACTCCAACTAAGAAAGTTACATACTTTCCAAGTTACCCTGCATCTTGTACTGGTTACAAACAGAATGTTATAACTGCATACCTTGCTGCATATTTTCAAACAGACATATTGCAAATTCCTTTCCTTGTGTCTTACTACAAAAAAAGACTTTGTTTAAACAATAAACTGAGACAATCTCATTCACAAAGACCTTACTTTGCACGTTTTGCAAATGTACATCATCAGGCCAATTCTACTATGGAGAAATGAATCTTTAGTACTACTGATAGTTTTATTTTCCCTGGTGAACTTGTATTTCTACTCAGCGGATAACATTGACAAGAGTTATTTGAGCAGATTTTGTACGACGGTACTAAAATATCTGACATTCTATTAGCTATTACCACTCAAGTATATAAACATTTATAATAACCAGTACAACTCAAGGAAGTTCTTATTTTAAATCTTTTCATTTTAGGAATGTCTGTTTTTACCAAGTTGTTCCATTTCCAGCAGTTATTTTGTACGTCGCAAACATTATCCAATAGTTTCTATACTTAGTTTATGCCTTTTCTACTGTGCACTTGTACTATACAGGCTTTTATCATTTTAGGTGTACTAACAAGTGTCGTTTGGAAAAGTTCTTGTTACTTTTGTAAATAGTTTTACCATATCTTTACTGTCTTATTTAACTTAAGTAAAGCAAAGCAGGTAGCTTAAACAGTGTTGTGTTAAATGATTTAAAACACTGCAGTAATAAGATTTTTAATAAAAAACATCACAGTCATGTAGTTATATATGGTGAAAAACAGGATTTTATTTAAAAATTTGTAATGTACACAATGTCAAAATTTCTAACATGGCTACTGTATGCTTAATCTTTACAGGGTAATTTGTACTGCATTTGGTAATCACATGGTAAAATATGCTTTACTAACTACATACCTTTCCATTTTCCACCAATCTTTAAAAAAAAACAAAAATGACATATGACGATGATTCAAATAGCAACTCCTTACTCAATGAGGAATTAAGATATTACATCTTTTGCACCTTAATTTTACACAGGGTCCAGTTCCTCAGTCAAGGTGCCCCCTAACGGCCAGCCCAGCAACAGTAGCTTTATATAATGCACTCTGTAGAAACATACCCAAATGCTATTACATGCCTCCCAACCTGCACCATGGTGTGGCTCTGATTGGTAATTTTTACCTTCAGTGATTTATTAAGTAACCAGTTATAACTCCACACACATCAATGAGTCCTGAAAATATCCCAGGATGCATCTAAAATAGCATGAAGCATGATTTAGCCACACCTCTAACAACACTGTTCAGTCTCAACCCTCCATACAGGTTTTGTACCAAGCAAATGGGGAACAGCTACAGTCATTCTCCTGCATAAGGGAAGACATTCCAGAGAGTCAAGCATTACAAAATGGCACACACTGGACACCTTAACCTGGCCAAAACATTTGTCATAACTCCCTACTCAGGCACAGTAAAAAAGCTAAATAAACTGGGAATAAACCCCCTGTGTCACCTGCTGGATTGCCAACTTGCTCACAGATAGGACACAGATAATCAAAACATCCAGAAAAAGATTGGTCACCATTGGAATTCCCCAGGGTTCTGTGCTGCGACCTTTACTGTTTGGTAGCTACTTTTCTGAAGTAAAAGCAAATACCAAAGGGCTCAGATGACTATTTATTTATTTATTTGCAGTTGGTTTACCAGGATAGTCCATTGGGCCAAAAGAACCCGTTTTCAATGGAGTCCTGGGGAGAAAAGCTCCGATACAAACAAAAAATTAGGTACATACAATAGCTACAATAATAATTATACAGAGTAGAGATAAAACATTAAAAATATTTAGGCTCAAAATTCAAGGAACATTCAAAAAATAATACAATCTGATGAGGAATAAGTTGAAAACAGTAATGAGATATGCATTGTTGAGGAGGAAACACAAAATTACATTATTAAATAACTATTCTGAGGGAACATAAGCTTTAATAGGTTGAGTTATGTGTCATAAGTGTGACAACAAGCTAGGACCAATCATTGAATCCCCAAATGACTTAGCCATCCTACATGAAGGTTTGTCTCAAATAAATAAATGGTTTCGAAATCATGGTCTGAAACTAAATGCCAAAAAATGCAATATTACACCTTTGGCAAGTGATCCACCCCCGGGAACTACAAAACTGACACAAATCCAAAGAGCTGACACAGTTGTTCGGGAGCTGGGAACTTTTGTTTACAGTGACCTAAGTTTTGACCAACATGCGTCTATTGTTTTAAGAAAGTCCTGCTACATTGCACAGCTTATAAACAAAGGGATTGGGTCTAGATTTAAAGATGTCATTGTCCCCCTTTAGGAT
This sequence comes from Protopterus annectens, assembly GCF_019279795.1. Taxonomy (NCBI): domain Eukaryota; kingdom Metazoa; phylum Chordata; order Ceratodontiformes; family Protopteridae; genus Protopterus; species Protopterus annectens. The sequence continues at coordinate 179,148,326 of NC_056745.1, read as the reverse complement.
CGTGCAGTGGTGTAGCGGTTAGCGGTGTCACCTCACAGCAAGAGGTTCTCTGGTTTGATTCTCAGCCGGGGTGCCTTCTGTGCAGAGTTTGCATGACCTCCCTGCATTCATGTGGGTTTCCTCTGGGTGCTCCGGTTTCCTCCCACATTCCAAAGACATGCAGTAGGTGAATTGGACATTCTAAATTGGCCCTAGATGTGAGTGTGTGAGTGTGTGTGTGTGTGTGTGAGAGTGTGGTGCATCCTTTGAGGAGGGTTGGGCATCGAGCTAGCAACCCAATCCTGTAAAACCTGTACCTGTTACGGAAACAAGTGCTTAAGGGCACTTGTTGCCTGATGTGCTGAATGCATTGGAACAAATCTAGGATCCAGGATTGTCCTCCTTTACTCAGTCCTCATTAAGCCAATCATTGAATATAATGCCCCTTTGGCATGTATCTGTCCAGACACATGCAACAAATGAAATGTTCACAGAGATAATTTGCTAAAAGGATACAAGACCGAAACAATATGTCCTGCATGGACTGCCTCAAAGTCCTGCCACTACACTCTGTATTCTACAGACTGCTTAACAGGTAACCTCTGTCTGGCACATAAGGCATCCTCCAAACCATTACTGATGGATTTACTGCACATTAGCAAGTCAAATGGCATCACAAACACTTGGTATAGGGATCTAAACTCCCTCTGTAACATCAACAGAATTTTCTTTTAGGGACAGATACATTTTGCAGAGGATACCACTGTTGTGGAACAGATTCTCCGTCCACAGAAAACAAAGCTCATCCCTGTGCATTTTCAAGTGCAACTTAGATCTATGGATGGGAAACAGAAAATTTATCCCAGGACTGACCCCTGTACTAATGAACAGATGTAGCTCTTAAATGCTTTATCCCATCTGCGGGTCCTCTCACATTATCTATAGTATGATCTTAGTCAATCTTATTATAGGTAATATATAATTTTTGTCCATGAAATCGGTAAGGCCAATCCATAACCAAATAAGATAGGTTATTTTGAGAAAAAAAGGGAAGGTGGCTCGGCTTAAAATGTCCTGCAAGAGCAGCTATCTCAATACTTACCTATGAACCTACAGTGTCTTCACAAGCTCACCCAGAAAGTTGCCCATGTGGATTTGTCAGTTAAGGACTCCACAGACAAAGGTTGCTACTACATATATTTCTTTATCAACAAAGTGGTATATAATCCTACTTTCCTAGTCAATGGGAGGTGAGTTGGACCCTAGGTGTGGTTTAGATCCATTTGCAGTACTGAGGGACAATATATTTGCAATTGGTACTGGATTTTTATATAGGAATCTGAGAACATCATTTACCCTACAAAAACAGTCAGGTCTCTTTGGAGACAGGGGCTGGAAGTATGGTTCCAAAGATAGTACTTCAAAGCTGTGTAGTCTGGCTTTCTGCACTACAGGAACAGCTACAGGCTTAGAGGATTCCAGTTTCATTTAAAGTGCTCTCTCATGAGTGGCCATGTGTCCCCAAATGAAATGTCCTCTAGCAAAGATCCAGAGAATACAGTATCTGTGTCATAATTTAGAGGAAAGCTGGGATCTATATTACATCTCCTCTTCCTTTCCTGATTCAGTAGAATTTAAGTCTTTCTTTAGGGAAAACCTCCTTTTCTGTTTCTCAGATATAACTAGGGACACAGTTAGCTGGATCTGCATTTGTCTGTTTGCTTTGTGAAATGATCAAAAAAGTTCCAAGCCAGCCTGAACCACTTGTTGGTAGTCTTGGTGAGGGCATTAAAGGCAGACATACTGAGACAACTGCTGAATTATGGCTAGCACTCTAACCTTGGACAACAGGATCTCAATTTGTTTGATAGAGGTTGCGTATTTGGTAACCTTTGGGGGATATCCCTAGGCTCTAATATGTGGATAACAATATTTTCGTTAACATGGTGATGATACCACCCCTCATCTTCCATAATCAATAGTGGCTTGAGTTGGACATCAAGGGTCTGACAAATGGCTTTGCTGATGATGTCATAAGGTCCTGCCACAGATCAATGGGCTAGTTCCAGGGGACTCTGTAAAAGTAGGAGACAGGGACATGGCTGCTAAGGTGCTTCAGCAGGTGTGATGCCCTTGAACCTAGACAACCTATTAGAACTGACAGCTTTTAGGGTCTTTCTTTCCATCTTTTTCTGGGTGTGCAAGTTTTACACATATTTAGTCTTTTTCAGTGGCACATCCATGGGTCACTATTGGTTAGCCCCTCCTGTTGAGGCAGACATGCTATCTTGGGCTGTTAAGACACTTTTTATCATGACTCAACAGCAATGCAAGTGTTCTTCTTGTGTTACGGCTGATCCCTTAGTAAATCTCACAGTTCAGGAAATTATGTTACAAACCAATACAATATACAAGGATGAATGGATGTCTGTGGGACACTGCCTCCCACAAAGGAACCTATTTTCTTTCACTGAAGCAGCTATCATCTGTAAATCAGAAAAATAACCAGAGTTCATTAACTTTAAAATCTCACCACTGCTAGTAATAGAAAAGAAAATGTCCCCAAAAGAGTACTTACCTATTCTGTCTGATGTGTCTTTTGAACTAGAATGATGTTGGATGGGCAAATACTCTTACTTGTGGAGATGATTTTTACATATGGCTAATGCAAGAAAGAGCTAAAGATGCACATATGCAGCCTACCTTTACATCAGAATGTCTCAACATCCAAAGGAAGATTAGTTCGTCATCGGGGGGGTCAGCTCTTGGAAATTGATATGGACATCAGACCCGAAAAAACATACCTCAAATAAAAATAAAACTTAACTCATCTCCTGATAAGTCTGGCACAGCTGAAGTACATTCTAATTAAAAGATTATAAGAAAAGAAAGATAGACGTAAACCTACTGACACTCTTTACAGAGCTATATTTGACTGATGCCGGCCAAAGACTCTACAAGTCAGAAACTATGAATGACATGGGCAGAAAGAAAACAATGGGCTAGATTTCCACACATTATGACTTGCTTGATTCACACACAATTAAAGTAAAACACTTTAATGGAGCTTTTCTATGGTGGAGTTTTACTGCACTGCTGCTCATCCCACAGTTTTTAAGAGTAAAACAAAAAAGTTAACTTATACGACCTGAGCAACTTTACCTAGAATGCATAGCCGGTTTTAGGCACCAGCGAACCCTGCGGTCGCTGGGGGCCGCCTGGTCCTGGGGGGGGACCCCCAACCACAGCAAGTTATCTTATCTTGATATTTGGTAACATGCCTGCCAAACCAACAAAAGCTAGTACAGCAATCTTGTATACTTAATAAAGCAGGTAAGTAATAATAACTCGTATTTATCTCCTTCAAAATTCAAACATCTGTAGTTATAGTAACAGTATTTTGTCAGGTAACAAGCTTTACAACTTCATTAAATATTTTACTAATGACATAATGCCCCGGCCTAGGTTAAGCCCTGATGGTGGACATCCTCTTCACTAAAATTAACAACATAGCCAGTTTTAGGTACCTGCGATAACTGTGGCTGGAGGGGGCCCCTTAATCATCAATGACTGTGTGGGAGCCCCACAAAAAACGCTGTTGGTTGGGGAATAATGAGGAGAAAAAATGTATTAAGTCTCAATTATACTCTTTAACCTGAACAGGACTGTGATATGACCCTGTTAGGACAAAGCTGTAATGAACATAAGCAAAGTAAGTACTGCAGAGATCAGCAGCCCAGGGTGACTGATCTCAGTGCAAACTGTGGAGTTTAAGAAGAGCTGATGCTTCTAATATTCAGAAATGGTTTCTCTTTCAAGGTTTTTATACATACTGGCAGAACAACTGATACTGTAACTCTCAACATCTTTGCTGAAGGATTCTGTTCAGTGATAAAAATAATAGCATAATAAAGTCTCAAAATGAGGAACACATTTTATATATTACTCTAATTCATTTAAAAAGTTACTATAATAACACATTTTATATATTACTCTAATTCACTTAAAAAGTTACTATAATAACACATTTTATATATTACTCTAATTCATTTAAAAAGTTACTATAATAACACATTTTGCATCAACATGCATTTTTAGACAATAAGTATAAAACTCTGATGACTGGAATTATTGTGACAGAGCAAAATTATGAGACAAAATCAGGAATATCTGTGAAATCAGGGATAGTGATAGGTATTAATTTACTACTTACTGAGGTAAATAAAAGTGACTTATCCCTGTTGCTTTTGATGACTGATAAACGCAGTCACTGATCTTGTGTAGCAGTACTAGTGTTGTACAATGTACTCACTGAAATAAGTACAAAATTAGCATTGCTGTGGTGTTTGTGTGTGTGTGTGTGTGTGTGTGTGTGTGTGTGTGTGTGTGTGTGTGTGTGTGTGTGTGTGTGTGTGTGTATGTGTGTGTAAAAAATATCACAGATTTTTATCAATGCACATATCCAATAATGCCGGAACACACACATTATTCTTCAGGGTATCAATAAAAATGTAGCATAAAATATATCACAGAGCATTCAGACACTTAGATATTCTAGGAATCTGGTGGCCCCATGCCCTAAACTGTATAAATGGATACAGGAGGCTCCCTTAATCATCCTTGACTGTGGGGACCCCCCAAAAAGCTGTTTTTGGTGGAGGAAAAATGACGAGAAAAACATGCTTTCATTTTCTGATTGCACTCTTTAGCCTGGATGGAGTTATTATATGACCCTGTTAGGATAAAACTGATAATAGCCTTTGTCCTCCACCACAAACATTCTAAAACATCCCTGCTCAGATGCTTGTGTACAGAAACTTACTGTAGGTTATGTGGGTGCTGGGGGTTGTGTAGTTATCATTTCCTTTACGTTTCTAACAGACCTCAGAGGTATACAAAGAAAGTTACTTTAGCTCCTGTAGGGGCAGTGCACTGCCCGGTAGCAGCAAAGTAGAATACATTACTGCAGTCATTATTTATTTTCACTTTCCTCACAATCAAACATCAGGCACATATACAGCTGGTTGCCTTTAGGGGGTTAGGATCAAAGAGTAAGTAGGCATGCTATGTATATGTATTTCAGAAGTCACTTGAAATATATGACTGTGGCCATTTGAATCTCTGCTTTCATCCCAATCTAACACTAGAGGGTTGCATAGGCAGTGATTGTCTTTTTGGGAGGATTAGGGAGGCAGGCAGTATTCCCGTACATGATCTGTGTATCCTCAACAATTGACTTGTTAATTTATTTTGAGCTACTATTTTTGTCAGCTTTGAATTTTAAGCCTTGGATACAACTTGTCTTCATTGAAAGAAAAAAATAAGACTGAAATTCTTTTTTCTTACTCACGATTTTTGTTTAGGCCACTTTTGGATTAAAAGGTTGGGAAATGCTCTAGCTTCTGGGGGCACCGGCTTAATTGAGTTATTTCCTAAATGGTTATTACTGTGCTGTCTTGGTCAAGAAAGTATATTGAAAAGACGGAAGGAAAACTAAAGCTGAACAGCAATATTGAATTTCTTTCCTTAATCATTTCTGTTCAAGCCATCATTGGGTAAAAAAAAATAAACTTAAAAAGCACTTTAGAGCATATATAAAGTCATGGCTTCTTGAAAAAGCTGAAGAAAAAAGGTAAAATGTGAGGAATGGAAGAAAAAAAAGTATTGTGCATAAGTGCCCAACATGGGGGAAACAACGGGGAAACTCTGGAGGGTGTTTTTTTTGGCGGGGGGCTGAAACAGTAAGCAGTGCCTAGGGTTCCATTGCACATTAGTTCTCCCCTGTACATAGAGTTGTTGTAATGTATCCTTGTTACACATGAATGCCAGTAACTGTAAAATGTCCCTTTGTGAGATGGGACAACACAGTGTGGTATGTATGCCTGTTGTAATAAGATCATTATAGCTACAGGTCAGTCTGTGTGTACTACTCCTAAAAGCCTGCAGCATGACCTAAAAAGATGGATAGAAGTGGTGGCAGTGACAGGGTGACACTTAGACTGAAAGTGCCCAGGGGGCCCACAAAATGCTTACACCGGTGCCCTGCCTAGAAGTGTTAAATCATACTGAGGACAATACCTTTGCTTACAGGCCCCAATACTTTCATGGCCTTAACCTTCCTAAAGGATTTTCTGTCACACACCTTTCTCATGTGTGAACCAGGAAATGTGCAAAGTTCTGCACACAATCCTTAGTTACCAGCTTTACTTAATTTTGCCAAATGTTCAGTGTTTTTAAAGCCTTGACAAAAATGCACCCCACTCATAAGACAGGACATACTTAAAGTTCATGAAATCAGTTTAGCTTCAATGTTTGACTGCTAAGAATGATCTTAGCACCTACAAAGTATCCAAAATGGTATACTTATGCCCATCACATTGTGTTAACTATATGGGTAGCATACTTAAGGATGCTGAGAAATTGTTTTTAATTAGCCTAGGTGTTCCTACAGCTAAAGACTGCAAGTGGAAAGTAATTAAGTACACTGAGTATTAGCTTTCCTTTTTTCAGTTTTCTGAATTATTTTATGAACAGAATAAGTATAACTGCATATCTTGATGCATATTTTATCTCCCAGCATTAACTGCATCACTTTTCAAGTAGTTCTGTACTGTACTTCACAAACCACTTGGTTACAAATGTGACCCGTTTGACATTTTCAGGTTTCTTTCTTTGCTTCTGTTCTGAATGCATCTCCTGGGCCGTGCCTGAAATGGGTCTAATGAAATAAGTGCTCTCACCCTGGTTAACAAATGTTAAATACACTTAGTAGGCACCCTTGTTGCACTGGTTCTGATTGCACAACTTGATATTTTATGAGTTGATGTCTCTCAGTATGCAGGGAATTATAATTATAATCATTATATTTAACTGTTTCAGTAATTAATGCTGATTTATATCCTTTTTTGTTAAAACTAAATATCTACTTTTGCTGATTCTATTTTCTTAGCAGTTGGTACTCGATGATTCCATGTGAACATTACTTTTTCATTTTCACAAATTTTATTTCATTTTTGTTTCCAGTGCTTCTTGCCTACCTGCAGAGTTTCTAGGGCAAGACCTTGGTGCATCATTGTGCCTTTCAGACAGTATACACACCCTTGGCGTAAGTGTAAGACAGCCATCAAAATAGACATGCACAACAGTTTTATAAACTCACTTTTGGTTTTGGGTCCTTATAATAGAAATACCATTAAACAAAATTTCTTTTGGGGATATTGTGAGAATGAAGACTTTTTTTTTAATATTCATAACATACATCTGCATTTTAGTAGATTAATAAAACAGTAAATTTAATGTACAGCAGTCAGCAACTGCACAATTTGGCAACACTGAGCATCATGTGCCACCTAGTGATCAATTTTATGCATTACACCAACACAATAGAAGACCATATCATGTTGTTCTTACAGCCATCATCTGTGTTATACTTTATTTATTCAACATTTGTTAACTAGGTAAATGAACTGATCTGAGGTTCCTTTTCAGCCATGACCCAGGACGTAAAGGCAAGACCATACATTGACTAGAAAAGTACAAAGTATTTCACAAACACTGTTTACAGCAAAATTAAGTACATAGAATGTAAAGAAACACTAATACAAGCAGATACTTAAAATGCATAATAATTATTACGACTAGAATTAAAGTACAGTTGTGTACACTTACCATAAATGTAGATGTTCGAGTTTATTCACTGTTGCAGTCATCACATTTTGGGTTATCCTTGCCAGGCTCGGCCAGCCTGAATAAAAGAGATTTAGTATTTCTGTGATGGTTGCTGTTGCTTCAGGACTGACATCAGGTCGTCAGTAGTATAAAGTAAGGCAGCCAACACCATTACATCAGTTTTTCTTGTCCTGTCAGGAGCCCCCAAGTGGGAGCCAGGATATGGTGGAAGAACCCCACCAGCAGAAAGAAATACCAAAAAGTTCCTTGTAAGGAGAGAGGGAGAAGAAAAGGGGGATCGAGGGAAGGAAACCAGGACTGCAACAATGAATACACTTGAACATCTACATTTATGGTAAGTGTACATAACTGTACTAAGTTCTTCGTGTTTCACTGTTGCAGTCATCACATTTGGGTTGATTCCCAAAGCTGAGGAAATGTGTGGAGGTAGTGGATTTGGAGAAGATAGGCAGGTGGTAATGCTTGATGAAGGTGTGAACAGATGTCCATGTGGCAGCCTCCAGGATGTCCCTGGTGAGGACTCCTCTGAGGAAAGCTGTAGAGGCTGCTCTGGTAGAGTGAGTCCTAACCCCCTTAGGTGGAGGTTTCCCGTGCTACTTGTAACAGAAATGGATGCCGTCTGCTATCTATTTGGAATGGTTTGTTTGGATATGGCTGCAGCAAAGTTGACTAGCAATTGATCAGTCTTTTCTGAATGATTTAGTCCTGTCTATACAGAATCTGAGCTGTCTGTACACATCTAGAGAGTGCAGGATCCTTTTCCCTTTGTTTTGTGGGTTAGGGAAAAAGGTGGGCAAATGAATAGATTTGTTGAGAGCCACACTGGACACCACTTTGGGGTTGAAGGATGGGTTAGTCCTGAGGGACACCCTGTCAGCATGGAAGATGATGAAGGGCTCTACAGCCATGAGTGCTTGTAGCTCGGATACTCTTCTGGCTGAAGTGATGTCCAGAAGCAAGGCTGTCATCCAGGAGAGAAACTTTGATTTTGCTGAAGATGCTGGTTCAAAGGGGGGCATGGTGAGCTTTTCCAACACAAAGTTTAGGTCCCAAGCTGGCGTAAGTGCTCTTCTGGGTGGCCTCAAGTTGTTAGCCCCTCTTAGGAACTGTTTGATCAGAGGGTATGAGAAAAGTGGGTGCTCAGTGTTGAAATGAGCAGAGGTATGAATTTTAACAGAGGAAAAGGAGAGACCACTTTGTAGCAGGTCAGCTAGGTAATCCAGAATAAGAGGTAGGGAGGGCTGTGCCATATCGGCTCCCTTAGCCTGAATCCAGGTGCAGAACCTTTTCCATTTGTCAGCATAAGACTTTCTAGTGCTAGGGTGTCCAGCCTCACGTATAACATCTATAACTTGTTTACTGAGATGGGCAGCTTGATCAGTGGTCAGGGAATAAGCCAGGCTGCCAAATTAAGGGTCTGCAATAGGGGATGCATGACTTCTCCTTCCCTCTGGGTCAGGAGGGTTGAGGTCTGAGGGAGATGCCATGGTGGCAGTAAGGACAGGCTGCGCAGCAGTGGGTAGCAGTGCTGGCAAGACCAGTCTGGAGCAATCAGAATTGTCCTTTGTTATCCCTCCCTTATTTTGAGCAGTACCTTGGTAATGAGAGGTAGTGGGGGAAATGCATAGACCAAGAGGTTGACTCAGGGGAAGGATAGGGCATCCACTTTCCAGGCCCTGCAGTGAGGCTCCCTGGTACAGAACTTGCTGAGCTGATGATTGTAGTGGGAAGCAAAGAGGTCGAACTTTGGGGTACCCCATTTCTGAGTTATTAGGGTGAAGGTTCTTTGGTCTAGCTGCCACTCATGTAGGTCCAGAAGATTTCTGCTTAAGTTGTCTGCCAGAGAGTTTAGAGAGCTTGGCAGGAATTGTGCTAACAGGTGTAGTTGCATGGCTGAGGCTGTGTGGCAAAGGGTCATGGCCAGCCTGCATAGAAGGTAGGAGTAAGTCTCTCCCTGCTTGTTGATAGATCGCATCACAGTGGTGTTGCCTGTTTTGATCAGGAGAGCCCCTGGGGAGAGAAGGGGCCTGAAAGCTGTCAATGTGTGCTGGACAGCTAACAACTCTTTTTGGTCGATGTGCAGATGTATTTGCTGAGGGCTCCATTGGTCCTGTATGCACCTGCTGTCCAGGTGTGCATCACAGACATAGTCTGATGCATTTGTGGTGAGGGTCTGGGTAGTTGGGGGTGGTGAGAAAGGTAGTCCCTTGTTGTGGGAGCATGCTGCTGCCCACCAAACAAAATCTTTCCTTAGGCAAGGTATCACTGGTATAAGTGTTTCCAGGTCTTGAGAGTGTTGATACCAAAGGCTTTTTAGGTACCATTGAAGTTTCCTCATATGCAGGCTGGCATATGGAATGAGTAGAATGCAAGATGCCATGAACCCCAGAGCTTGCAGGATTTTCCTTGCGGATAAATGGGGTCTGGTGGCTAGATGAGAGAAGTAGGCTGTCAGGTAAGTTTGCTTTTCTGGTGTAAGGAATGCCATCTGGGATGCTGTGTCCAGGCTTGCTCCCAGGAATATAATCCACTGGCTGGGTACTAGTTTGGATTTCTTTTCATTGATAGTGTACCCTAGGCAAGTCAGTAGGGACTTTACAAAGGCCAGGTCCTTGAGCAACTTTTCCTGACTGTCTGCTTGAATTAGGCAGTCGTCTAAGTATGGGTAAATTTGGATATTTCTTTGTCTGCAAAAGGCAATGGCGGGAGCCACACATTTTGTGAAAACTCTGGGAGCAGTACATAGGCCAAAGGAAAGTGGGAAGCGCAGAGAACAGAAAGTAAAAAGATCCTGCCCTGAAACATAGATATTTCCTGCATGATTCCCTGATAGGAATGTGGAGGTAGGCCACTTTTAGGTCTAGGGTGGCTAGCCAAGCATTCTTAGACAGCATAAGTAGTAGTTGGTGGAGGGTGAGCATTTTGAATTTTAGTATCACCAGGAAGGTGTTTAGAATGGATAGATCAAGGATGGGGAGCCAGGTGCCCTCTTTTCTGGATACCAGGAAAGGTCTGGATTAGAAACCTTGGCCTATCTATTCTGCAGGAACGTGCTCTATTGCCCTCATAGAGAGCAGGGAAAGAACTTGCTTTTTCACTTCTGCCCACTGGTTTGGAGGAAGATCTGGGAGGCCTTTTGGGGTTGGGAGAGTGTGGAAAGAAAATGTGTATCCCTGGGACACTATGTTGAGGACCCAGTGGTAGTTGATAATGGTGGCCCAGGTGCTTGTGTGGAAGGAGAGTTTTTCCTCCTAGGGGCAAGTGCAGGTGGGCAGAGGGAGAGGGTGGTGAAAGAGAGCCATTGTGAGTTCTTACCATGAGGGGTTGGCTTTGCGCTCCCTGGTTTTGAAGTGGAGGAACTCCATTGCTTTGATCTCTGCATTCCTGTGGATGCTGTCGGGGGGGGGGGGGTCTACTTCCCTGGGGTCTGGATTGAACTGACTTGGACGGGGCAGGAAAGGACCAGTGCTTAGAGTTGCAATGCCTACTGACCCTGGGTGGCTGTACCTGTAGGAAATCTTTAACTGTTGGCATAGATTTAGCTTTCTCTTCCATATTTTTTAAGAACTCCTCTGCCTTGGTGCCAAATAAGTTGTCTTTGTGCAAGGGTGCATCCAATAATTTAGATTTGACATGGTCTGGCAAGGGCTGTTCCTTAAGCCATATATGCCTTCTAAGGACAAAACTGGTGACTGCTGCCCTGCAAGAAGTTTATAGGGTGTCAAAACCACAGTGTAAGGTGTGCTTAGTTACTTGACTTGCAGAATGCATAACTCTTGTAACTCTATTTTCTGCACAAGCAGGAAAGGATGATATTTTTTGTCTGAGGAGTTCCATGGTATGTTGCTGAAATTTTAGCATATGGAACTGACAGTTTAGTGCTCTGACAGCAAGAGTAGCAGAGGTGTATACTTTTTTTACCCCATCTGTCTAATGCTCGGGAATCCCTATGTGAGGGGGTGGGGATTCTTAGCTGAAGTTGCTTTCATTCTTTTAGTCCCCTTGAGAAATAACCTCAGGGTCAGCAGTAGGATTTTTGAAAATAAATTTGTGTGAGTCTGTGACTCTGTAATACCGGTCAGGTTTTCTGGGAGCAGGAGGGAGGGTGTCAGGAGTCACTAGATTCCATGAAAGCATCATCCACAACATCCAGGACAGGTAGAATGGCCAGGGGTCTGTGCTGTGGAAGATCTAAGAATTCTTGGAGTCTCATTTTAGACTGAGGGTAGTCCTGACATTCCCATTGGAAATGCTCCCTTAAAGTATGAAGAGTTTCTGCAAAGGAAAATTCCTAGGGTGGAGAGGCTGAAGGAATGGATTCCTCTGCATCAGAATCCTCATAAGCAGAGAGGGGTTGCATGTCTTCATATTCAGATGCATCAGAGTCATCAGACTCCTGTTCAGATAAAACTACTGGGGACAGATCTCTTTTTCTTTTGGAAGGGGTAACTTGACTTCCACTGATCAGCACTACAAGGTCTTCCACCATTTTAAGAATTTGAGACTGAGGCAAGGAAGCAGGTGTCTGAGATTGGGTCTATTTATTGGGTGTGGTTCGTACCCTGGGCCTTAGAATCTCAGTAGTTTTTGAAAGAATGGTAGATGCAAAAGAAGTCGTCTGTTTGTGTCGAGAATCAGTAGTGCGAAGTACTTCCTCGAAAGCCGGTGCCTGCACAGTGGCTCCGGACCCATCCAAGGTAGAGAAAACCGCAGGATCCTTAGTCGAAGAAGAGTTCTGCGGCATACCGGACTCTGAAAGGGTCTCGGTAGTGGCCTGTGAATCCACAGAAGTTGGCATCAGGGGCTGCAAAACTGCCTCAATGAGGACTGGAGAACTGACGACTAGCTTAACAGAAGCATTATCGGTAGGTTTGGACCTGTGCGGTCTATCTCTGTCTTTATCCTTACGTTTTTTGGAAGATCTGCTGTCAGATGGCTTACTGAAGCCATATTGGAATTTGAGGACTGTGAGCAAAAATATCTAGCTAGAATAAGGGCCTGACGATGTATAGTTCTGGTATTGAACAAAGCAGAAAAGCGACCGCGAGGGACGTTGTGTTCTGGGCCTAAGCAAATGATGCAGTAAGAATGAAAGTCTCGGTGTGGTATTTGCTTTCCACAGGTGAGACAATTGTTAACTTTTTCTGACATCGGTTAGAGCAAGAAGAAAGGATCCCCAATGGGGTACTTAGCTTTAGAAGACTTCTGCCTCAATTCGGAAGACGAAACTCAGGTAGCGGCCGACCGGCACTCGTGCAAACTGCTTCTGCTTCGAGCTCCTCAGCAAGAAAGACTAAAGTAATAGCATCGGCTGCCTTACTTTTTACTACTGACAACCTGACATCAGTCCTGAAGCGACAGTAACGTATAGTTGTGTACCTAACATAAATGTAGATGTTCGAGTGTATTCACTGTTGCAGTCATTACTCTTGGGTTATTCTGCTGGCAGGCTACCATCAGTCGGCCAGAATTTCAAAGTCTAGGTCCGGCATCGGTTGCTGTCGCCTCTTCCCTGATGTCAGTGCGCCAGGGGTATAAAAGATGCAGCCAACACCATTTGCTTCAGTTTTTCTTGCCCCAGATGTCAGGTGCCCACAAACTGGTAGGCTGAAAAATATGCCAATAAAAAAGCATGCACAAAAATAACATTTCCTTCATCTATAAGCAAATACACCAAATAGGCTGTATAGGTTACAGAAGTGCAGATAAGTCCCAGCAAAGAAAAGGGGGATGGTGGGTGGGTAACCTGGACTGCAACAGTGAATACACTCGAACATCTACATTTATGGTAGGTACACAACTGTACTATGTTCATTGTGTTTCACTGTTGCAGTCATTACTCTTGGGTTGAATCCCAAAGCTGAGGATGGGTGGCTGGGCCAAGTAGGATTAGGAGAGGCTATGAGGCCCTGCAGAACTGCAGTGGCAAAGCCTGCTCTGGACTTAGAGTAAAGAGGTAAGTGGTAGTGCTTTGTGACGGTGTGCAATGAACTCCAAGTTGCAGCCTCTAAGATATCTTTGGTTGGTACTCCTCTGAGGAAGGCTGCTGAAGTGGCTGCTGCTCTGGTGGAATGAGGCCTAATGCCCTTAGGCACTGATTTGCCATGTTGAAAATAGCAGAAACGGATGCAATGGCTTATCCATTTAGAAATAGTCTGTTTTGAGATTGCCTTTCCTTGTGATCCTGCAGCATATGACACTAAAAGTTGCTCAGTCTTTCTGAAAGCTTTAGTTCTGTCCAAGTAGAAGCATAACTGCCTGTGTATGTCCAAAGAATGCAGAATTTTCTCACCCTTGTTCTGTGAATTTGGATAAAAGGTAGGCAAGTGAATGGTTTGGTTAAGGGCCACACTGGACACCACCTTAGGCATAAATGTAGGGTTTGTCCTCAGAGAAACCCTGTCTGGATGAAAAATGATGAAAGGTTCCACAGACATGAGTGCTTGTAACTCTGAGACTCACCTTGCAGAGGTTATTGCAAGGAGCAGAGCTGTTTTCCAGTATAAGAATTTTATACCTGCTGTTGATGCTGGCTCGAAAGGAGGCAGTGTGAGTTTTTCCAAAACATAATTGAGGTTCCAGGCCAGAATTGGTGCTCTCCTTGGAGGCCTAATGTTTTTGGCCCCTCTGAGGTACTGCCTTCTTAAAGGATGAGAAAAGATAGGTGGTTCCGTATTGTAATGTGCTGAAATGGCAGAGGCATAAATCTTAATTGATGAGAAAGAAGGGCCTTTGTTCAGCATCTCAGTTAGGTATTGCAAAATCTGAGGGATATTTGGTACACACGTGTCAATGCCTTGTTCCTGGTTCCAAGCACAGAATCTCTTCCATTTTTCTGCATAAGATTTTCTGGTACTGGGCCTCCTGGCCTCCAAGATAACATCCATAACAGCTTTTGAAAGAGGAGTGTTCTGAATGGCTACATTATCCGCCATGCTGCCAGATTTAAGGTCCAGAGTTGGCTGTGCAGGATCTGATTGTTTTGTTGGGTCAGCAAGTGAGAAGTTTGAGGCAATATCCATGCTGGACCTTGAGACAAGCTCTGTAGGATTGGGTACCAGTGCTGGCATGGCCAGTCTGGTACAATCGGTATCATTTTTGGCTTCTCTTGTCTGATCTAGTACCCTGGGAAGGAGAGGCAGTGGGGGAAAAGCATATACCATTAGATTTTTCCAGCTGAAGGATAGGGCATCCACTTTCCATGCTTGCTTGTGATAAATCCTTGTGCAAAATCTCTGCAATTGGCAGTTGTGAAGGGAGGCAAACAGATCTATGTCTGGGCATCCCCATTTCCTTATTATCATGCTGAAGACTTGTGGATCCAGTTTCCATTCATGGGGATCCATGAGGTTTCTGCTTAGTTCGTCTGCCAGAGTATTTGTTTTTCCTGGCAGGAATTGTGCTTGCAGGTGAACTTGAAAAGCCAATGCTGTGTCCCATATGGTCATTGCTTGTCTGCAGAGGGGGTAGGAATGTGTACCTCCCTGCTTGTTTATGTACCACATGACCGTAGTGTTGTCTGTCTTTATCAGTAACTGTCCTGGATGAAGCAGGTCCCTGAAAGCTGTCAGGGCATTTTGAACAGCTAGCATCTCTTTTTGATTGATGTGAAGATGCATTTTCCTGCCATATGGGCACCCTAGGCATAATCTGATGCATCCATTGTCAGTGTCTGTCTGGCTGTGGGTAAACTGAAAGGCAGACCCTTGTTGTGGTGACAGGCTTCTGCGCACCATCAAAACTCCTGTTGCAGGGAGGGAATGAGTGCAATTACTGTCTCCAGGCTTTGGCAATGCTGAGTCCAAACACTTTTTATATAACATTGTAGTTTCCTCATATGCAGTCTGGCATATGGAATTAGTAGAATGCAGGATGCCATGAAACCCAAGGTCTGCAGGATTTTCCTTGCAGATAAGTGGGTGTTTGTTGCCATTTTTTTGAAGTAAGTAGTCAGTTGCTTTAGTTTGTCTGGCATGAGATAAGCCATCTGGGCAGTTGTATTTAAGCTTGCACCCAGAAATATTATCTCTTGAAAGGGCACTAGATTTGATTTCTTTTCATTTACTGTGTACCCTAGGCCAATTAGTAATCTTTTTACAAACACCAGATGCTTTAGAAGAATGTCTTTGTTCTCTGTTGAACTAGGCAGTCGTCCAAGTAGGGAAATATTTCAATTCCTTTTTGTCTGCAAAATGCAATTACTGGTGCCAGGCATTTTGTGAAGACCCTGGGCGCAGTAGATAAGCCAAAGGGCAGTGGAGAGAATTGGTAATGCATTGAGCCAGCTATGAATCTGAGGTATCGTCTGCAAGACTGTCTGATTGGGACATGCAGGTATGCCTCTTTTAGGTCCAAAGTTGCGAGCCAAGCCTTCTTTCCCGGTATGGGCAGTAGCTGCTGTAGAGTCAACATCTTGAATTTTGGAACTTCCAGAAACGTATTTAGTATAGACAGGTCCAGTATTGGTCTCCAGGTTTGGTCCTTTCTGGGTAATAGAAAGAGTCTGGAGTAAAATCCTTGCCCCTGTTCTTGTTGTGGTACTTGCTGAATGGCCCTCATGTCCATGAGGGCTGTAATTTGTCTTTGTGCCTCTGCCCATTGATTGTGTGGCAGGTCTGGCATACCTTTTGACCTTGGTAGAGTGTGAAAATGGAAACTGTAGCCTTGGGACACTATGTTCAGGACCTATTCGTCTTGAGTAACCATTTGCCAATTTGATGAAAAAAGTGCTAGTTTTCCCCCTAAGGGGGCTGCCAAAAGAAAAGTGCTTGGATCTGGTAGAAGAAAGTCAATGGGACTGTTTCTTGTAAGGTTGTGATTTGTCTTCTCCGCTTTTGGAGGTAGGAGCACCCCAATGTTTAGGCCTGTATGAGCCTTGGGGCAGAGATCTGCCTCTGGGATGCCTGTATCTGCCTCTTTGTGGTCTGTCTGACACTGGAAAGGACCAATTTTTAGAGGGCCATTTCCTGCTAAACCTGGGTGGCTGTACCCTGTAAGAAATCCTTGACTGTCTGCATGGATTTTGCTTTATCCTCCATTTTTTTTCAACACCTCTTCTGCTTTAGTACCAAAGTATTATGCTGTAGTGGTGCATCTAATAATTTTGCTTTAACATGATCAGGCAGATTCTGTTCCTTTAACCAAGCATACCTTCTAATAACAGAACCTATAACAGTGGCCATGCAAGAGGCCTCCAGTGAATCATAGCCACATTGCAAAGTATGCTTTACCACTTGTTTAGCTGCATGCAATAAATCCTGCAATTCCTTGTTCTCTGAACATTAAGTATTTGTCAACAATTTCTGTTTAAGCAGTGACATTAAATACTGCTGATATTTAAACATATGAAACTGACAATTTAAAGCCCTTACAGCCAGGGTAGCAGAAGTGTAGACTTTTTTCCCCCATCTGTTTAGAGCCCTAGAATCCCTATCAGAGGGGACAGGGTTTTTTGCAGTGGAAGCTTTAACCCCTTTGGGACCCTGAGAGATAGTTTCTGGGTCAGCAGCGGGGTTTTTATATAGGAATTTATGAGAATCCGGGATTCTGTAGTATCTGTCTGGCTTAGCAGGTACAGGGGGTAAGGAGTCAGGGGACAGGCCGGACTCTGAAAATACATCATCTACAATGTCCAGAACAGGTAGAATAGCAAGGGGGTCTGTGCTGAGGAAGTAGCAGAAAGTCTCTGAGCCATTTCTTAGATTCAGAATAATCTTGGCTCCCCCAGTGGAAATGCTCCCTCATGGTATGCAGGGTTTCCCCAAATGAATAATCCTCAGGAGAGGCTGAAGGAATGAATTCTTCAGCATCAGAATCCTCATAGGGAAGCATGGAGTAATCCTGTTCAGAAGAGGAATCAGAGGAAATAGAAACCTGATCAGAAGAATCATACTCTGTCTCTTGCCTAGGCCTCTTATCAGGAGGGGGATGGGAGCCGCTGATCAAAGTAATAAGGTCTTCGGCCATTTTGAGCATCTGTTTTTAGGCATGGAAGTCTGAGTAGGGGAATGCTGTACTTGTTTCTTTGTCTTTAGAGCTGCTTTAGTCTTTGAAGCTGAAGATGGCTTAATATATAGTTGTGTAGGTCTGAAGACACCCTCAGAAGCCGATGCCTGCTCAGCGGGTCCGGACACATCTGAGGAAATGATTTCTGAGTGTCCAATACCTTGAGTATCCAGAGGCCCAGTTGGCTCCATGTGGGAGTCGGAAGCAGCCTGTGGCTCTGAGGTAGCAGGCCCCAGGGGCTGCGAAAGCACCTCACTGAGAACCGGCAAACTGGCGACTGGCCTAGCAGAGGCTTCGTCGTCGGTTTTGGACCTCGGATGCCTATCCTTTTCCTTGTCCTTGCGTTTTTTGTAAACTCCGGTTGTCGGCTGGTCCAACGGCATTATATAATTAAATCTTCGGCCAAAGTAATGAAATGCAAAATCGAACCGACGCTTGACAGTGTGTTGGTTAAATCTAGCACAAAACTGACAGCTAGCAACATTGTGATCAGGGCCTAGGCAAGGAATTTAGTAAAAGTGAAAATCCTTATGAGGTACTTGCTTCCCACAAGAAATACAATTGTTAACTTTTTCTGACATCAGTCTGGAGCAAGAAGTTTCCCCAATGGGGTACTTAACTTTAATGAAGACTTCGGTTCTGAAATTCGGATTTGAAAATCTCAGGAGTCGGCCGACCACCACTTGCAAACTGCTTTTGCTTCGGGCACCGCACGGCAAGAAAGACTGAAGAAAATGGTGTCGGCTGCATCTTTTAGACCCCTGGCGCACTGACATCAGGGAAGAGGTGACAGCAACTGACGCCAGACCTAGACTTTGGAATTCTGGCCGATTGAGGATAGCCTGCCAGCAGGATAACCCAAGAGTAATGACTGCAACAGTGAAATACAATGAACATCCTCTGGTATTCGGGCCGGCCGAGGGCTACTCTGGCAGGGATAACCCAAATGTGATGACTGCAACAATGAAACACGAAGAATATCAATAGCTGCAGCACTTGAAAACAATGCCTTATTGTGGTTGAGAGGAAATGCCATTTCATTGTTACGCGGAACTATATATACACTTAATTCTATGGTACTAAATGGCATTGCTTGCCTACATTAGTTCTAGTTACAGTTAGGAGTGGAAAACACTTATATCACAGTTCATTTTTCAGTTGGATTCATTCCAGCACATTTGACAGAAATATTTCTGATATTTTATTTGAACCTCTTTCAAAGATGTCTGCAACAATCATAAGAGATTTGTTAGTACAGAAAAAGGAAAAATACATATTACAGAAAATTCCAGACTTGCGGGTTGAATTACTATAGAATTGTCAGGTTCCAAATCACTAGCTATGCTGTTCAACAGCACGTGACATCTTTCATGTGCAAATGAAGTACAGACAGTGCTATTATTTCATTGTTAAGTTAAGCTTTGTAATCTGCCTTAATGTACCATTATATTACTAGGTTTCTATGCACATTTCAGTATAGCAAACGTATTCTGCTTGTAAAAAGTTTGAGAATTTTCACAGCAAGAGTCCTACAACTACATGGTAAATGGAGGCATTAAATCAGACTCTTATTTGGAATGTTGGTCTCATAAAAAGCTTCACTGCAGGCAATTACGTGTCACTTAAGAGAAATAAAAGACATACAATACAAGGGCACAGCTGATATCTGTTAAGACATTTGCTATGTATTTAACACTTCAACAGCAACAATGATTAGCAATGAATGTGCAGTCAAGGGTTCAGTCCCCAGTCAAGAGCATATTTCCACAATGCCATCATGATAAAATGTGAGATTAATGTTTCATCTGTAAAATTCTTAATATATTGTACAGACTTCTTTCTTCAGCAGAAGAATTATCTCTTGTTAAAAGCATATTTATACACAGTTTGTGTAGCATGTTTTAATAGCCATATATTTTATGAGACTTACAGCTAATCTTCTGACATATGCTGACTATGCTCTGTAGTATATGCTTTTTAAAGATTTTCTCTCTGGTCCTTCAGTGTAAAAGGGCTTCTGTTGCCTAGATGAACTATCCTAGTTAACTAGTATACAGCAATCAAACCTGAATGCAAGTGCTTAAAGAAAAGGTATGGCGTGTGTTGATGAAATGTTTTTTCACAGATCTGTAGTTTAATTAAATGTTAATTTAATTCTAATGGGATCCAGTATGTCTGCTTGGGATGACATGGTCGACAGACCACAATGCTTTGGCAGAGATGGCCTGCACCTGTCGCCCCTGGGATTCCAGATACTGGCTAAGGCTCTTGCCGCCCCTATAGTGCCTTTTTTAGGCAAGGTTCAAATGACAAATTCACCACTGTAACAGGAACAGGCAAGCAAAAACTGAGGGTAATGCTACTCAATGCTAGAAGTCTAAATCTCAAAATGCACTCACTCGAGACACTCCTTAAAATGGAGAACATCGATATCTGTGCAGTGACTGAGACCTGATTCAAGGCTCCAGAGAGCACCCCTGCACTACCAGGCTATAACTCATACTACACTTTTCGGCCATGTAACCTGGACCGAAACACCAAAGGCAGAGGTGTGCCCATATTCATTAAGGATATCCACACCTCCAGGCTAGTTGCTCAGCATATCGCATCCGAGGTTATCCAAGTGCAACCACCTCTGGGCAAAACTGCAATCCAAACTGTAGCTTGCAAAAGATCCCCCACTATGCCCCAGGATTCCCACTCCTCTTTTCTTGATGTACTGGAAAATATTAGGGTTCAACCAAACACCCTAATAATGGGCGACTTCAACTACCCCACCATTAACTGGGAAAACTACTCGTGTACCACCCACCATTAACTGGGAAAACTACTAGTGTACCAACTCCGTAGCTCAACACTTTCTGGAATTCATTGACTCCAATGCACTAGATCAACTTATCCACACCACCACCAGGGGCAACAGTATCCTAGACCTAGTCATTACCAATATGAGTGACTGGTGTTCCACACCTGAAGTCAACTCCTCATTGGTCCGATCTGACCATAAGCTAATCACCCTTGATATCCACATCCCGCCCCCACCCTCCATTAAGGAAACCATGGTAAAATATTTCTCCAAAGCCAACTTCATGCTTCTTAAGACAGAAATGGTGAACTTCATGACACCCATGCAGATGGACAATACAGTTACAACTGCTGAATCCTACACAAATGCACTCTATAAGCACTTACATGAGTGCATGGATCGTGCTATCCCAAACAGAACCAAGATGCTATCCTCCAAAAAAAGGAAGCCAATCTGGTGGTCCCCTACCATAAACAAACTGTACAACAGAAGGAAGAAAAGTACAGTTGTGTACACTTACCATAAATTTAGATGTTCGAGTGTATTCACTGTTGCAGTCATCACATTTGGGTTACCTGCTTGCAGTAATCCTCAGTCGGCCTGATTATCAAAATTTTGGGTCCTGTGTCGGTTGCTGTCTCATCTTCCGTGATTGTCAGGTAGTCAGGGGTATAAAGCATGCAGTCGATGCCATTACATCAGTTTTTCTTGCCCCAGATGTCAGGTGCCCCACTTAATGGGAAGCAATTAAATATATATATATATATATATATATATATATATATATATATATATATATATATATGGATCTACCTTAGTAGATCGACAAGTTAAAAAAGCGAATTCACCGACGCCAGAAGATCGCAAATCACTTCACCGACGCCAGAAGATCGACAGTGCACAAACACGACATCGCATACACCCGACACATCATACCAACAAACAAAACAAATCCCCTATCCAAAACCCACACACACAACACAAGCACACCAAAATCCTTACAAACGAACACTAACCCATGCATACACAACTATCTACAACCCTAACCCAAACCCTTACCCTAAGGTCCGTCACTATCGCACACTCACCTAACCCGCCCTAACCCTAACTCACTTATCCCACCTACCCCTACAGACCACCAACATCGCACACTTACCTAACCTGCCCTAACCCTAACTCACTTATCCCACCCCTACCCCTACAGACCACCAACATCGCACACTTACCTTACTCGCACCCTTACCTAACCCGCGCCCTAACCCTAACTCACTTATCCCACCCCTACCCCTACCCCTACACACCGTCAACATCGCACACTTACCTTACTCGCACCCTATCGTCCGTCACTACCGCATACTTACACATCCTTACCCCATCGCACTGTTCTCAGCGTCGGTGTCTTCCTCCGTCGGTCTTCTGCCTTGTCGATCTTCTGGTGTCGGTGAAGTGACTTGCGATCTTCTGGCATCGGTGAATTCCTTGTCGCTTTTTTAACTTGTCGATCTACTAAGGTAGATCCATATATATATATATATATATATATATATATATATATATATATATATATATATATTTTATATATATATATATATATATATATATATATATATATATATACACACACACACACACACACACACACACACAAGGTTATACCTCCAACAAAAAAGCAAATACACCAAAAAGCTTTTAAGTATAGTAAAGGAGAATAGAGGTATAGCCAAAAGAAGTCAGGGGGCTGGAGGGAGGGAGGGTAAAGTACAATTGTGTACACTTACCATAAATGTAGATGTTCGAGTGTATTCACTGTTGCAGCCATTAAATTTGGGTAATCTGCTGGCAGGTTGCCCTCAGTCGGCCTGATTAACAAGGTCTTGGGTCCTGCATCGGTTACTGTCCCTTCTTCCATGATGTTAGGTCGTCAGGGGTATAAAGCATGCAGCCGATGCCATTACATCAGTTTTTCTTGCCCCAGATGTCAGGTGCCCCCCAAATGGGGAGCAAATAAAATTAAAAACATAAAATTCTACCTCCAAACCAAAGCAAATACACCAAAAAGGCTTTTTAAGCATAATAAAAGAAAGTAGAGGTATAGTCAGAGAAAAACAGGGGGCTGGAGGGAGGGTAACCCGAACATCTACATTTATGGTAAAGTGTACACAACTGTACTATGTACTTCGTGTTTCACTGTTGCAGTCATTACATTTGAGTAGATTCCCAAAGGTATGATTGGGCGGAGGAATTTATACAGCATTAGGACCAGCTATAAGGCCCTGCAAAACAGCAGTGGTAAAGCCAGCTATGGAGTTAGAGAAAATTGGTAAATGATAATGCTTGGTGAAAGTATGTACAGAACTCCAGGTAGCAGTTTCTAGAATATCCTTGGTAGGAACACCTCTGAGAAAGGCTGCAGAAGTAGATGCAGCCCTGGTGGAATGAGATCTGATCTCCTGAGGGATAGGTTTTTCCATGGTGCTTATAGCAGAAATTAATGCAATGGCTTATCTATTTAGAAATGGTTTGTTTTGAAATAGCCTTCCCCTCTGCCCCAGCAGCAAATGCTACTAGCAATTGTTCAGATTTTCTTCGAAATTCAGTTCTGTCCAAGTTGAATCTAAGTTGTTTGTGCACGTCCAAGGAATGCAGAATCTGTTACCCTTTGTTCTGTGGATTGGGATAGAAGGTTGGCAAATGAATGGACTGATTAAGAGCCACACTGGAAACCACCTTGGGCATGAAGGATGGATTGGTCCTCAGAGATACCCTGCCCGCATGAAAGATGATGAAAGGCTCCACTGCCATAAGGGCCTTTATTCAGATATCCTTCTAGCTGAAGTGATTGCTAAAAGGAAGGCTGTTTTCCAAGAAAGAAATTTTAAGTCTGCAGTAGCAGCTGGCTCGAAAGGAGGTAGAGTGAGTTTCTCCAAAACAAAGTTAGGGTCCCAGGCAGGGGAAGGAGCTCTCCTGGGTGGTCTCAAGTTCTTTGCCCCTCTGAGATACTGCTTGAGCAGGGGATGAAAAAAGAGGGGTGGTTGTGTTTTATAGTGAGCTGAAACAGCTGAAGCATGAATTTTAATAGAGGAAAAAGACAGGCCCTTGTGAAGCATCTCAGTTAAGTATTGCAAAATCTGTGGTAAATTGGGCGCTGTTGTGCTCATCCCTAAAGACTGGTTCCAGGCACAGAATCTTTTCCATTTGTCAGCATAAGATTTTCTAGTACTAGTTCTTCTCACCTCCAAGATGACATCTATCACAGGTTTGCTGAGGGATGCTAAGGGTGAATTTAAGTGATTAGCCAAGCTGCAAGGTTCAATGTTGGAAGCTGATGGTGCAGAATTTGGTACTCCTGCTGAGACAGAAAGGAAGGTGTCTGAGGCAGGTGCCATGGAGATATTTGTGACACACTGCACAGGAGCGGGTACCAGTGTTGGCATGGCCAGTCTGGAGCAATCAAAATCATTCTTGGTTTGTCCTGTTTGACTTTTAACAGAACTTTGCAGAGTAGAGGCAGAGGGGGGACAGCGTAGACTGCTAAGTTTTTCCAGCTGAAGGACGGAGCATCCACTTTCCAGGCTTTTTTGCGGGGAGTCCTTGTGAAAAAGTTATCCAACTGGTAGTTCTGGGGGGAGGCAAATAGATCTTTGTCTGGGCTCCCCCATTTGCTTGTCAACATGTTGAAAATCTGTGGTTCCAGTTTCCACTCATGTGGGTCCATGAGATTTTTGCTTAGTCCATCTGCCAGTGTATTCAATTTTCCTGGCAGGAACTGAGCTTGTAGATGCACTTGGTAGCTCAAGGCCGTGTTCCACAATGCCATGGCTAGTCTGCAGAGCGGGTAGGAACGTGTGCCCCCCCTGCTTGTTTATGTGCCACATAACTGTAGCATTGTCTGTCTTTACCATTAGTTGCCCTGGAAGAATTTAGTCCTTGAAGGCTGTCAGAGCATTCTGTACAGCTAACATTTCTTTTTGATTGATATGTAGGTGCATTTGATTTGGGTTCCATTTGCCCTGAATGCACTTCCCTGCCAGGTGAGCCCCCCATGCATAGTCTGATGTATCTGTAGTTAGGGTTTGGGCAGCAGGGGGTAGTGTGAATGGCAGTCCCTTGTTTTGGTGGCAGGCCTCTGCCCACCATAAGAACTTCAGGCATAGGCAAGGTATGATAGGAATCATTTCCAGGATGTGACAATGTTGACTCCATAGACTTTTTAAGTACCACTGTAGTTTCCACATATGCAGTCTTGCATATGGAATTAGAAAAATGCAGGAGGACATGAACCCCAAGGCTTGCAGTACTTGTCTTGCAGATGGCAGGGTTTTTGTGGCCACTTGTTTGAAGTTGCCAAATGAATTTACTTCTCTGGCATGAGGAAAGCCATCTGGGCAGTTGTACTCAAGCTTGCACCCAGGAATGTAATCTGTTGAAAGGGTACCAGTTGTGATTTCTTTTTCGTTTATGGTGTACCCCAGACAAGTTAGAACCTTTTTTTTACAAACCCCAGATGTTTTAGAAGAATGCCCTGTTTTTTTCCCTGAATTAGACAATCGTCCAGGTATGGATATATTTGAATATTTCTTTGCCAACAAAATGCAATAACTGGAGCCAGGCACTTTGTGAATACCCTGGGCACAGTAGACAAGCTAAAGGGCAGTGCAGAGAACTGATGATGCAAGTAGCCTGCTTTGAAGCATAGGTATCTTCTGCAAGATTCCCTGATTGGGATGTGCAGGTAAGCTTCTTTTAAATCTAGAGTTGCCAACCAGGCATCTTTGCCTAGCATAGGAAGTAACTGGTGAAGAGTCAGCATCTTGAATTTTGGAATGTCAAGAAAGGTGTATAGAGTAGACACGTCCAGAATTGGACGCCATGACTTTGTCTTTTCTGGGTACCAGGAAAAGCCTGGAATAGAAACCTTGTCCCTTTTCCTGGTCTGGTACCAGTTGGACAGCCCCCATGTTTAAGAGGGAAAGTAATTGTTTTTGAGCCTCTGCCCACTGATTTGGGGTCAGGTCTGGCCACCCGTTTGGTGTTGGCAATGTGTGGAAATGAAATCTGTATCCCCGGGACACTATATTTAAAACCCATTTGTCCTGGGTTATGAGATCCCAGTTTTTTGCATGAAGAGCAATCTTTCCCCCCAAAGGGGCGGCTAAAAGGTAAGTGCTTGGTAATTTTAAATAAAAGTCATTGAGACTGTTTACCATAGGGGGGTGTCTTGTTATTTCCAGATTTGGAAGTGGAAGCCCCCCATTGCTTAGTTCTGAGAGTCCCCTGGGACTGAAACCTGGTGCTTTTGGTGTGTCTGGGTTTGGCCTGAGAGAATCTGGAAGGAGCTGGAAAGGACCAATTCTTAGTAGGCCAGTGCCTACTAAATCCTGGAGGTTGCACTTATAAGAAATATTTTACAGTTTGCATAGATCAAGATTTATCTTCCATCTTTTTTAAAACTTCTTCAGTCTTATTGCCAAACAGGCAGTCCTGATTTAAAGGAGCATCCAACAATGTTGCTTTAACATGATCAGGCAGAGATTTGCTCCTTAAGCCAAGCATGACTTCTAAGCACAGACCCAGTAACAGCAGCCCTGCAAGTGGCCTCTAAAGAATCAAAACCACATTGCAAAGTATGTTTTCCAACTTGTTTAGCAGAATGCAATAAATCCTGTAAATCTTTATTTTCCACACAGTCAGAAATCAACATTTTTCTGTTTAAGCAGTCCAATAATATGCTGTTGATATTTTAACGTATGAAATTGGCAGTTTAAAGCCCTGATTGCCAAGGTTGCAGAAGTATAAACCTTTTTACCCCATCTATCCAGCGCCCTGGAGTCTCTATTAGAAGGGGTCAGATTTTTAGCAGTAGAAGCCTTAATGCCCTTAGGCCCCTGAGAAATGGTTTCAGGATCTGCAACAGGATTTTTGAAAAGGAACTTGTGTGACTCAGGAACCCTGTAGTATCTGTCAGGTTTACTAGGAGCTGGAGGCAGGGAATCAGGGGCCATACTGGATTCTGAAAACACATCAACAATGTCTAGTATAGGAGGTATAGCCAAAGGCCTATGCTGCGGTAGAAGAAGAAAATCCCTAAGCCTCTTTTTTGAATCAGAAAATTCCTGACTTTCCCTGTAGAAATGCTCCCTTAAGGTATATAAAGTTTCCCCAAAAGAAAAATCCTCAGGGGGGAAAGCAGAGGGAATGGAAACCTCTGCAACAGAATCCTCATAAGTAGGTATGGAAAAATCCAGGTTATTAGAGAGTCTTGATCAGAAGATTCATAGTCAAGCTCAGCCCTAGGCCTCATAGAAGGGGGGGGGGGGGGTTTGACTACCCCTGATTAGTGTAATTATATCTTCAGCCATTTTGATCATTTGTTTTTTAGGCATAGGGGCCTGAACATGTGGCCTGGGCATTGGAATTTTAGACATAGATCGAGATTTAGGCCTCAGTATTGAAGGTGGAGTCGGTTTAATATGCATGCCTGTAGGCCTGAATACACGCTCAGAAGCCGGTACCTGCACAGCGGCTCCGGATCCATCCAAGGAAGAGACATCCGTGGGTTCCGTAGGTGAAGTATATTGCGGCATACCGGACACCGAATGGGTCTCAGTAGAGACCTGCAAGTCAGAAGTAGCGGGTATCAGGAGCTGTGAAAGCGCCTCACTGAGTACCGGCAAACTGGCAATTGGCTTAGGAGAAGCGTCATCGGCAGTTTTGGACCTCGACGACCTGTCTCTGTCTTTATCTTTGCATTTTTTCAAAATCCAGGTAGCCAGATGGCTAACCGACGTCATTTCTCAATAATTAAACCGAGAACCGAAATATTTAGAGGCAAAAACGTACCGACGACGGATAGTGCGCTGATTAAATAAAGCACAAAACCAACAGCAAGGTACGTCGTGGTCAGGGCCTAGGCAAGGAATACAGTACAAGTGAAAATCTTTATCAGGTATTTGCTTTCCACAAGTAATGCAATTATTAACTTTTACTGACATCGGTAGGGAGCAAGAAAAAGTTTCCCCAACGGGGTACTTAGCTTTAAGTTGAAGACTTTGGTTCTGAAACTCGAAAATGAAAATTTCAGGAGTCGGCTGACCGGCACTTGTGAACTGCTGCTGCTTCGGGCACCGCATGGGAAGAAAGAATGGGATAATGGCATCGGCTGCATGTTTTATACCCCTGACGACCTGACGTCATGGAAGAATGGACAGCAACCGACGCAGGACCCAAGACATTGTTAATCAGGCCGACTGAGGGCAACCTGCCAGCAGACTACCTAAATGTAATGACTGCAAAAGTGAAACACGAAGAAAGTACAGTTTTGTACCTACCATAAATGTAGATGTCCGATAGGAATGCATCTGCAGTCCTTACAAATGGGTAGTCCTGTCGTCAGGCAGCCCTTCGGTCGGCCGGATTCCAAAGTCTGGGTCTGGCTTCGACTGGTGCTGCGCTTCACCCGACGTCATAACTGCAGTTTTTCGGGTATAAAGGCATCAGCCGACGCCATTTTCCTCAGTGTTTCTTGCCCCAGATGCCAGGTGCCCTCTTGGATGGCTAAATTTGGATAAATGCCAATGTTTCCAAATAGTAGAGAGCAAACACATAAAATAAGCATGTATGTACATATATACAAACAAATACACCATAATAGATCCCCCCCAAGCTAGCTGAAGGATGGCAAATACCCTAGGAGTACCACAGAGGGGAAGGTGGGTGGGTAATCCTGACTGCAGATGCATTCCTATTGGACATCTACATTTATGGTAGGTACAAAACTGTACTATGTCCTTCAAGGATGCATCTGCAGTCCTTACAAATGGGCAGAATACCATAGCTAAACAAGGGGAGGAGGAAAAGGAGAGATTATGGTGTAGTTAGGATCCCTTGCAAAACAGCAGTGGCAAAACCTGCTCGGGATCTAGAGTATAAAGGTAAATTGTAATGCTTGGCAAATGTATGCACGGAGGTCCAAGTAGCAGCCTCTATAATGTCCTTGGTAGCCACTCCTCGTAAGAAAGCTGTGGTAGTGGCTGTAGCCCTTGTGGAGTGAGGCCTGATGTTCTCTGGAGTTTTCTTTCCATGGTAGGAGTAACAAAATCTAATGCAATTTCCTATCCATTTGGAGATTGTCTGTTTTGAAATTGGTTTTCCTTCCTTTCCTGTTGCATATGCTACCAGAAGCTGGTCAGTTATTCTATTGGACTTGGTCCTGTCCAGGTAGTAGCGTAATTGTCTATGTACGTCCAAGGTATGCAACAGTCTTTCTCCCCTGTTCTGTGGGTTGGGGAAGAAAGTAGGTAGGTGGATAGCCTGATTTAAAGACACTCTGGATACCACCTTAGGCATAAATGTAGGATTTGTTCTCATGGATACTCTATCTTGATGGAAGATCAGGAAGGGTTGCACTGCCATTAATGCTTGTAGTTCAGAGACCCTTCTTGCTGAGGTGATTGCCAGCAGGAAAGCAGTCTTCCAGGATAAGTATTGTAATTCTGCTGTTGCTGCTGGTTCGAAAGGGGGAAGTGTCAATTTTTCTAGCACAGAGTTCAAGTCCCATGCTGGCAATGGTGGTTTCCTGGGAGGTTTTACATTTTTAATTCCTCTCAGAAACTGCCTGAGCAGAGGATGTGAGAAGACAGGAGGATCCAAGCTGTATTCTGCTGAAATAGCTGATGCATGTATCTTGATGGAAGAATAGGACAGGCCTGTATGGAAGAGCTCTGCCAAGTACTCCAGGATGTTGGCTATGTTTACCAGTGCCACATCTTCTCCCTTTGCGGCACTCCAAATGAGATATCTTTTCCATTTTGCTGCATAATTCTTTTTTGTTGAAGGTCTGTGAGCCTCAAGGATTATGTCTTTAACCCTTTGGGATAAATTTGGGTTAATTGTTCTTATGTAATGTTCCAGGCAGTTAGTTGCAGAGTTTTCAGGTTTGGATGCAGGATGTTGTAGTTGTTCTGTGTTAACAGCAATGGGATCAGGGGTAGTGCCCATATTTGTTCCCGGGACATGCTCCTCAGTAATGGGTACCAATGTTGCCTTGGCCAGTCTGGAGCTATCAGAATGATCCTTGGATGTTCCTCTTTGATCTTCAAAAGCACCTTGTGCATCAAAGGAAGTGGTGGGAATGCGTATGCTGTCAGGTTTTTCCAACTGAAAGATAGGGAGTCCACCTTCCAAGCAAGTGGGTGGTACGTCCTTGTGCAGAATTTCTTTAGCTGATGATTGAGTGGGGATGCAAATAAGTCTATTTGTGGTAATCCCCATTTTCTTGTGATGGCTTTGAAGATGTCCGGATGCAGCATCCATTCGTGGGCATCCGTGGTAGTTCTGCTTAATATGTCTGCTAGAATGTTTTCTTTTCCGGTACAAAATTGCTTGTAACTGAATGTTGTAGCTCAGAGCCACATCCCATAGGTCCAGTGCCAGCCGGCATAGAGGGTATGAATGTGTGCCTCCCTGTTTGTTGTTGTACCACATAACTGTGGTGTTGTCTGTCCTTATCATCAACTGACCTTCTTGGAGAAATGGTCTGAATGACTGGATTGCCAATTTTACTGCCAGCATTTCCTTTAGATTTATGTGCAGGCGCAGCTGGTCTTGAGTCCATAAGCCTTGTATGCACTTGTCCAGTATGTGTGCCCCCCAACCGAGTTCTGAGGCGTCTGTCGTGATGGTTTGGCTTGGTTGACTGTTGCATAAGGGCAATCCTGTGTTTGATTGACAGGCCTGAGCCCACCATAGGAACTCTTGCTTCAGGCAGGGGATTATTGGAATTTTGGTTTCTAGGCTGTGCTTGTGTTGAGACCACAAATTCTTTAGGTACCACTGTAGCTTTCTCATATGCAGTCTGGCATGAGGGACCAGAATTATGCAGGATGCCATCAAGCCTAGGGCTTGCAGTACTTTTCTTGCAGTTAGATGGTTCTGCTTTGTTAATGCCAAGAAGTAGAGAGGTAGTTGCTCTTTCTTTTCTGCAGTTAGGAATGCCATTTGTTTTGATGTGTCCAGCTCTGCACCCAGAAAGGTTATTCTTTGGGATGGAACCAGCCTTGACTTTTTTATATTGACTGTATATCCCAGGGCTTGTAGCAGGTAAATGACTCTTTGTAAGTCTTCTGTTAGCTTGCTTTTGTTGTCCGCTTGTATCAGGCAGTCGTCCAGGTAGGGATAAATTTGGATTCCCTGAAGTCTGCAATGAGCAATTACTGATGCCAGGCATTTCGTGAACACTCTGGGCGCAGTAGATAAGCCAAAGGGCAATGCTGAGAATTGATAATGCTCTGATCCTGCAAGAAATCTGAGGTATCTTCTGCAATTTGGTCATATGGGGACGTGCAGGTATGCCTCCTTGAGATCTAGAGTTACCAGCCAAGACTCCTTGCCCAGCATGGGAAGAAGCTGCTGTAGGGTCAGCATTTTGAATTTTGGAACAATGAGGAATGTGTTTAAAGCGGACAGGTCGAGAATAGGCCTCCATTTGCTCTCTTTTCTTGGTACCAGGAAGAGTCTGGAGTAAAATCCCTTTCCTTGTTCCATAGATGGTACCTTTTCCACAGCTCTCATTCTTAATAATTGAGATATTTGCTTTAGAGCTACTGCCCTTTGAGTAGGTGGTAGGTTTGGCATTCCTCTCTTTCCTGGTAGAGTATGGAAATGGAACCTGTAACCTTGGTCTATAGTTTGCAAAATCCATTTTTCCCTTGTGATGCAATGCCAGTTCTTTGAAAATAAGGTTAGCCTTTCGCCTAAGGGTGCTTCCAGTTGTTCCCTGGTAGGCGGTGCCATAGCCAAGTCACTGTGATTGTGTTGTTGTAGTGGTGGTGGCTGCGTCTGTGCCTCGCTGGTTGTTACCCTGCCACTGGCGTCCCCTGTAGGCACCCCTGGATTGGTTTCTGCCTCTTGAACGCCTATTCCTGCCTCTCTGTCTTAGAGGAGTCCGGAAAGGACCAATTCTTGGAGGGCCAGTTCCTGCTAAACCTTGGAGGTTGAACCTGTAAGAAATCTTTCACTGTTTGTACAGATTTCGCCTTCTCTTCCATCTTTTTCAGTACCTGCTGTGCAGGAGAACCAAATAAATTGACCTTGTCCATGGGTGCATCTAAAAGTTTTGATTTAACATGGTCTGGTAATGCCTGCACTTTCAACCATGCATGTCTCCTGATAACTGTGCCAGTCATGGCTGATCTAAAGGAAGCCTCCAGTGCATCATAGCCACATTTTAAAGAATGGTTACTAACCTGCTGTATGTTATGTACCATTTCCTGAACATATTTCATATCTAAAGATTCTTCAGAGGACAGCTTTTTAGTTAACTGGTCTAGCATAAACTCTTGATATTGAATCATATGAAATTGACAGTTCAAAGCTCTAGCTGACAGAGTAGCAGAAGTGTAAACTTTTTTACCCCATCTCTCAGAGGGGAGGGGGTTTTTAGCAGATGTAGTTGCTACAGCCTTAGGGCCCTGGGAGATAGTCTCTGGATCTGCAAAAGGAGCCTTGTATAAATGGTGATGAGTGTCCGGGACCCTGTAGAACCTATCGGGCTTAGCAGGGGCCGGAGGTAATGAATCAGGAGCAGTGCAAGCATCATTAAATGCATCATCTACAACAGAAAGAACTGGAGGTATAGCTAAAGGCCTATGCTGTGGCAAATGAAGAAAGGTTCTAAGCCTTTTTCTGGAGTCTGAGAAATCTTGGCCCTGCCACTGAAATTGTTCCCTCATAGCATGCAAGGTTTCCCCAAAGGAAAATTCCTCAGGTGGAGAGGCTGAAGGTATGGACTCTTCAGCATCAGAGTCTTCATAAGGGGAATAAGGAGCCTCAGGAAGGTCTGTATGTTCTGAGTCATCAGAGGAATCATCTGTGGATACTGGCTCTGGGGGCTCTGCTCTAGGCCTCTTCTCTGGAGGAGGATGAGAGGTCCTGTCAGGATGAGGCTGGGATCCACGAATTAAAGAAATGAGATCCTCTGCCAAAGAAAGCATATGGGAACTGGTGCTGGGCCTGTGAGAGGGGGGCTTGACAGGCACAGTTTTTGAAGCTTTAGCTGCTTTAGCCCTGGCAAAGGCCTTAATAGACATGGCTGCAGGAGGCCTAGCAGCTCCACGTGCAGGGGTTGAAATATCCAAGGGAATAGTGTCTGATAATTCCTGAGAAACCGCAACTGCAGGTTGGATTTCAGAAGCTGATTCCACCAGGTTAGAAGAGGCCTCGGTAGAAGGCATGTTTTCGGCTGGGGGAAGAACCGCTTGCTCGGTTTCAGCCGATACCGAGACACTCGTGGTTGGCTTAACCGCGGTTTCGGCCGAAACCGCGGACCGCGAGTGTCGGTCCTTTTCCCTGCGTTTTTTGGTTATTTGTGAAGTCGGAGGATCCGACGGCATGATATAAGCAAAATCAGAGCCGAAAAACTGCTCTGCAAATTCCGACCGACGTCTAAGCGTCCGTCGGTTAAAGGAAGCACAGGCTAGACAAGCTGCTACGTCGTGGTCTGGGCCTAAACAAGGTAAGCAGTAAGAGTGGAAATCCTTATGAGGTATTTGTTTCCCACAAGTTAAACAGTTATTCACTTTTTCTGACATCGGCTGAGGCAAGAAAGAGTCCCCAACGGGGTACTTAGCTTTTTAGAAGTCCTCGAAGTAGTATTCGGTATTAGTAATCTCTGGTTCTGACCGACCGGCACTTGCGAACAGCTTCTGCTTCGGGTGCCACACGGCAAGAAAGACTGAGGAAAATGGCGTCGGCTGATGCCTTTATACCCGAAAAACTGCAGCTATGACGTCGGGTGAAGCGCGACACCAGCCGAAGCCAGACCCAGACTTTGGAATCCGGCCGACCGAAGGGCTGCCTGACGACAGGACTACCCATTTGTAAGGACTGCAGATGCATCCTTGAAGGACATCATCCAGGACTGCAACAGCGAATACACTAGAACATCTACATTTATGGTAAGTGTAAACAACTGTACTATGTTCTTAGTGTTTCACTGTTGCAGTCATCACATTTGGGTATATTCCCAAAGCTAAGGATGGGAGGAGGAATTTAGATAGCATTAGGACCAGCTATAAGGTCCTGCAAGACTGCAGTGGCAAAGCCAGCTCTGGATTTAGAGAAAATTGTCAAATGGTAATGCTTGGTGAATGTACGTACAGAACTCCAGGTAGCAGCTTCTAGGATGTCCCTGGTAGGGACACCTCTGAGAAAGGCTGTAGAGGTAGATGCAGCCCTGGTTGAATGGGGTCTAATCCCCTGTGGGATAGGTTTTCCATGGTGCTTATAGCAGAAATGAATGCAATGGCCTATCCATTTAGAAATGGTTTGCTTTGAAATAGCCTTCCTGTCTGCCCCTGCAGCAAATGCCACCAGCAGCTGTTCAGATTTCCTTTGAGGTTTAGTTCTGTCCAAGTAATATCTAAGTCGTCTGTGCACATCTAAGGAATGCAGTATCTGTTCCCCTTTCTTCTGTGGATTAGAAAAGAAGGTGGGTAATGAATGGATTGATTAAGAGCCACAATGAATACTACCTTGGGCATGAAAGAGGGATTGGTCCTGAGGGACACCCTGTCTGCATGAAAAATGATGAAAGGCTCCACTGCCATAAGAGCCTGCAATTCAGATACCCTTTCTTGCTGAAGTGATTGCTAAAAGGAAAGCTATTTTCCAAGAAAGGAATTTTAACTCTGCAGTTGCAGCTGGCTCAAAAGGGTAAGGGCGAGTTTTTCCAATACAAAATTAAGGTCCCAGGCTGGAGTTGGGGCTCTCCTAGATGGCCTCAAGTTTTTTGGCCCCTCTGTGGAACTGCTTGAGCAGTGGGTGAGAAAAGAGGGGTGGTTCTGTGCTGTAATGAGCTGAAATGGCTGAGGCATGAATTTTGATGGAGGAAAAGGAAAGGCCCTTGTGAAGCATCTCAGTTAAGTATTGAAGAATCTGAGGTAAATTGGGCACTGTTGTGGCCATCCCTTGAGTTTGGTTCCAGGCACAGAATCTTTTCCATTTTTCAGCATAAGATTTTCTAGTACTAGGCCTCCTTGCCTCCAAAATGACATCCAACACTTGTTTACTGAGTGATAGTAATGGAGAGATTAGGTAATTAGCCAGGCTGCCAGGTTCAGGGTTTGAAGCTGTGGGTGCAGAATCTGACACTCCTGCTGAGACCGCAGGGTAGGAGTCTGAGGTAGGTGTCATGGGTCAGCTAGGACACACTGCGCAAGAGGGGGTACCAGTGTTGGCGTGGCCAGTCTGGTGCAAGCAGTATCATCCTTGGTTTGTCCTGTTTGATCTTTAGTAGCACTTTGGAGAGGAGAGGCAAGAGGAGGAAAGACATAAACTGATAGATTTTTCCAGCTGAAGGACAGAGCATTCACTTTCCAAGCTTGTTTGTGGGAAGTCCTAGTGGAGAATTTGTCCATTTGGTAGTTCTGGGGGGAGGCAAACAGGTCTATATCCGGGATCCCCCATTTGTTGATCCACATGTTGAAAATCTTTGGTTCCAGTTTCCACTCGTGTGGGTCCATGAGATTTCTGCTTAGTTAGTCTGCCAGTGCATTTAGTTTTCCTGTTAGGAATTGAGCCTGTAGATGGTAGCTCAAGGCTGTGTTCCACAGAGCCATGGCTAGTCTGCATGGGGGGGTAAGAAAGGGTACCTCCCCTGCTTGTTTATATACCACATAACAGTGGTGTTGTCCATCTTTACCATTAATTGTCCAGGAAGAATGTGGTCCTTGAAGGCTGTCAGAGCATTCTGTACAGCTAACATTTCTTTCCGATTGATATGCAGGTGCATTTGACATGGATTCCATTTGCCCTGAATGCACTTTCCTGCCAGGTGAGCCCCCCCATGCATAATCTGATGCGTCTGTTGTTAGGGTTTGGGCGGCAGGGGGTAGAGTGAATGGTAGTACCTTGTTTTGGTGGCAGGCCTCTGCCCATGAAAGGAATTCTAACTGTAGGCAAGGTATGATAGGAATCATTGCTTCTAGACCCTGAGAATGTTGACACCATAGGCTTTTTAGATACCATTGTAGTTTTCTCATATGCAGTCTTGCATATGGAATTAGTAGACTGCACGAGACCATGAACTCCAAGGCTTGCAGTATTTGCCTTGCAGATAGCAGGGTTTTTGTGGCCACTAGTTTGAACTAAGTTGTCGAATGAATTTGTTTCTCTGGCGTGAGGAAAGCCATCTGGGAAGTTGTGTTCAAGCTTGCTCCCAGGAATATAATTTGTTGACAGGGTACCAGATGTGATTTCTTTTCGTTTCTGGTGTACCCCAGACAAGTTAACACCTTTTGTACAAATGCCAGATGATTCAGAAGTATGTCCTGACTTTCTGCCTGAATTATACAATCGTCCAGGTATGGGTATTTTTGAATATTTCTTTGCCTGCAAAATGCAATGACTGGAGCTAGGCACTTTGGGAATACCCTGGGTGCAGTAGATAAGCCAAAGGGCAGTGCAGAGAACCGATAGTGCATGCAGCCTGCTTTGAAGCGTATGTATTTTCTGCAAGATTCCCTGATTGGGATGTGCAGGTAGGCTTCCTTCAAATCCAGTGTTGCCAACCAGACATCTTTGCCAATCATGGGAAGCAACTGGTGAAGAGTTAGCATCTTGAATTTTGGAATCACCAAAAAGGTGTTTAGTATAAACAGGTCCAGGATAGGATGCCATGAGTTGCCTTTTCTGGGTACCACGAAAAGTCTTGAGTAGAAACCTTGCCCCTTTTCCTCTTCTGAAACAGTCTGAATAGCCTTTAATCTTAAGAAAGAGTACTTGCTGTTGAGCCTCTGCCCACTGATTTGGGGGTAGATTTGGCCAACCGTTTGGGGTTGGTAGCGTGTGGAAGTGAAATCTGTATCCTTGGGAAACTATGTTTACAACCCACTCATCCTGGGTAATGAGTTCCCAGTTCTTTGCTTGCAGAGCAATCTTTCCTCCTAAAGGGGCAGTCAGTTGAGAAGTGCTTGGAAGTTTTAAAGTTAAGTCATTGAGACAGCTTACCATAGGGGGGAGCCTTACTACTCCCTGATTTGGAAGTGGGAGCCCCCCACTGCTTAGTCCTGTGCGTACCCTGGGACTGAAGCCTGGGTGTTCCGCTGGATCTGGGTTTGAACTGAGAAGGCCTGGAAGAGGCAGGAAAGGACCAATTTTTTGAGGGCCAATGCCTACTAAATCTAGGAGGTTGCACCTGTAAGAAATGTTTAACAGTTTGCATAGATTTAGCTTTTTCCTCCATCTTTTTAAGAACTTCTTCTGCTTTGTCACCAAACAGGCAGTCCTGATTTAAGGGAGCATCCAGCAATTTAGTTTTAACATGATCTGGCAAAGATTGCTCCTTAAGTCAAGCATGCCTTCTAAGTACAGACCCGGTGACAGCAGCCCTGCAAGATGCCTCTAGTGAATCAAAACCACATTGCAAAGTATGTTTTCCAACCTGCTCAGCAGAATGCATTAAAAACTGTAAATCCTTATTTTTAGCACAATCAGGAATCATCATTTTCTGTTTAAGCAATCCAATAGTATGCTGCTGTACTTTAACATATGAAACTGGCAATTTAAGGCCCTGATGGCTAAGGTTACAGAGGTGTATACCTTCTTATCCCATCTATCCAGGGCCCTGGAATCTCTATCAGAGGGGGTAGGATTTTTGGAAGCAGTAGCCTTAATGCCCTTGGGTCCCTGGTAAATGGTCTCAGGGTCCGCAGTAGGATTTTTAAAAAGGAACTTATGAGAATCGGGAACC
Organism: Protopterus annectens; assembly: GCF_019279795.1. Taxonomy (NCBI): domain Eukaryota; kingdom Metazoa; phylum Chordata; order Ceratodontiformes; family Protopteridae; genus Protopterus; species Protopterus annectens. The sequence goes on along the minus strand of NC_056745.1, from coordinate 179,111,100 downwards.
CTGTAATATCTATCAGGTTTTCTGGGAGCAGGTAAAGAGTCAGGGGCCAAGCTAGATTACAAAAAGGCATCATCAACAATGTCCAGCACAGGAGGGATAGCTAAAGGCCTGTGTCGGGGCAGGAGTAAGAAATCTTTAAGCCTCTTTTTAGAATCAGAGTAATCCTGGCTTTCCCAGTGAAAATGTTCCCTAAGAGTATGCAAGGTTTCACCAAAAGAAAAATCCTCTGGGGGTGAAACCGAGGGAATGGAGTCCTCTGCATCAGAATCCTCCTAGGTAGATAAGGGTAAATCCTCGTCATCAGAGGAGACAGAAATTTCAGAATCCTGGTCAGAAGTATCATAAGCAAATTCAGTCCTACGTCTCTTAGAGGGGGAAGGATGACTTCCCCTGATTAAAATTTATTATTTATTACAATCCAAAAAGTTAAAATATTAAAATATCCAAGTACTTGCTGCTTGGATTTTTTAAATAATAACTTTTGGTGTCTTTACGAAAACATTTTGCCTGCTCCCTACTACTTTGTGGATTATACAGTGCTTCTTGTTAGTTTATCTCTTTTCCCCTGATTAAAGTAATCAGGTCTTCAGCCATTCTTATCATTTGTTTTTTAGGCATAGAAGCCTGACCATGCAGTCTGGGTGTCGGTTTCCTAGGCCTGGTTAGAGTTTTAGGCCTAGAAGAAGAAGATGGCATCAGTTTAATATGCAAGCCAGTAGACCTGAATACACCCTCAGAAGCCGGTGCCTGCACAGCGGCTCCGGACTCATCCAAGGTAGAGACATCCACAGGTTCCACAGTTGAAGCATCTTGCGGCATACCGGACTCCGAATGGTTCTCAGTAGAGGCCTGCAAATCTGAAGTAGTGGGCATCAGGGGTTGCGAAAGCACCTCACTGAGTACCAGCGAACTGGCGACTAGCTTAGGAGAAGCGTCGTCGGCAGCTTTGGACCTAGGCGGCCTGTCTCTATCTTTATCTTTGTGTTTTTTTCGGAATGTCGGTAGTCGGATGGCTTACCAAAGACATATCTGGATAATTGAACCGAGCACCAAAATATTTAGAAGCAAAAATGTACAGACGACAAATAGTTCGTGGTTTAAATAAGGCACAAAACCGACAGCGAGGTACGTCGTGGTCAGGGCCTAGGCAAAGAATACAGTACGAATGAAAATCTTTATGAGGTATTTGCTTTCCACAAGAAATACAATTATTGACTTTTACTGACACTGGTTTAGAGCAAGAAAAAGTTTTCCCAATGGGGTACTTAGTTTTAGTTGAAGACTTTCGGTTCTGAAACTCTAAAACAAAAATTGCAGGAGTCGGCCAACCTGCACTTGTGAACTGCTTCTGCTTCGGGCAACGCATGGCAAGAAAGACTGATGTAATGGCATCGGCTGCATGCTTTATACATCTGGCTACCTGACGTCACGGAAGATGAGACAGCAACCGACGCAGAACCCCAAGACTTTGATAATCAGGTCGACTGAGGGCTACTGCAAGCAGATAACCCAAATGTGATGACTGCAACAGTGAAACACGAAGAAGATCACCATCTGTTGGTGAGACAATTCCAGTTACCAGACAGAGCAAGCAAATAAAAAAAAAAAAAAATCAAATGGCAGAGCTATCAGAAATGCAACACTTCTTCAAGGCTGTAGATATTCCAAGGACAGACTTTGATGAGACAACATGCATGACTGGATGGGGAAAATTATATTCCTTAATTTAAAAAAAAAAAAATCTGTCCACACTGATCTGAAAGTACAGTTTTGTACCTACCATAAATGTAGATGTTCGAAGATCCACATTGCTGCAGTCCTTACACTTGGGTAGTCCGCTGTCCTCGGTCGGCCCGAATATCAAAGTATACGGCTGACGTCGGTCAGGGCGCATTTGACTGACATCAGGACATCAGGGTACAAATGCGCATGACCGACGTCATATCCTCAGTCTTTTCTTGCCCCAGATGTCAGAAGACCCTAAAAATAAAGGTCAAAACCAAAAGACAGCAAACAACCAACCAACCACCCTTGCACTAACTATATGTACAATATATACAATATACACAAAATGTACAACCCAACCCACACAACCACCTCTAACTACAGAGGGGAAGGAGGGAGGGTAAATTGGACTGCAGCAATGTGGATCTTCGAACATCTACATTTATGGTAGGTACAAAACTGTACTATGTTCTTCATCTCACATTGCTGCAGTCCTTACACTTGGGTAGAATCCCAAAGCAGAGGTAAGGGAGGATGGCTAACTACAAGGAAGCAGGAGCTGCCAAAATGCCCTGCAAAACAGCAGTGGCAAAAGCAGCCCTGGACTTAGAGTAAAGTGGCAGGTGATAATGCCTAGAGAAAGTATGCACAGAACTCCAAGTAGCTGCCTCCAAAATATCCTTGGTTGCCACTCCCTCAAAAAAGCTGTTGAAGTGGCAGTAGCCCTAGTGGAATGAGGCCTAATCCCAGCTGGAATCTCCTTGCCATGATGGGAATAACAGAAAGTAATGCAAAACCCAATCCACTTAGAAATAGTTTGTTTTGACACAGGCTTGCCCTGAGAACTCAAAGCAAAAGAAACAAACAACTGCTGAGACTGCCTGAACCCTTTAGTTCTGTCCAAATAATAACGCAACTGCCTGTGAACATCTAAAGTGTGCAAAATCTTTTCCCCTTTATTTTGGGGATTTGCATAAAAAGTAGGCAAATGAATAGTTTGGTTTAAAGCCACACTAGAAACCACCTTAGGCATAAAGGAAGGATTAGTACGTAATGATACCCTATCCTTATGGAAAATCAAGAAAGGCTCAACCGCCATAAGGGCCTGTAATTCAGAAACCCTTCTTGCAGAGGTAATGGCCAACAAAAAAGCAGTCTTCCATGATAAATATTTCAACTCAGCAGTAGCTGCAGGCTCAAAAGGTTGTAGAGTGAGTTTCTCCAACACAAAATTGAGATCCCAAGCAGGAGTAGGAGCTTTTCGTGGGGGTCTTATATTCTTTGCCCCTCTAAGAAATTGCTTGAACAAAGGATGAGAAAACAATGGTGGGTCGCAATCATAGTGAGCTGAAATTGCTGCAGCATGAACTTTAATAGAAGAGAAAGACAAACCTTTGTCTAGTAACTCAGTAAGATATTGAAGAGCCACACACAAATTAGGCTCAGAAACATCAAAATCTTTTGCTGCACTCCAAAATAAAAATCTCTTCCATTTGTCTGCGTACACTTTCCTTGTACTAGGCCTTCTAGCTTCCAAAATAACATTCAAAACTTGCTGAGGAAGTGGAGGCCCACTATGGTTCAAAACAGAATATGCCAGGCTGTTAGGTGCAGAGAGTGAAGCTTGACATTTAGCAAATGGCTGTCCTCCTGTGACAACAGGTGTGGAATCGAAGGCAAAGGCCATGGAGGCTTCCGTACCAGACTTCTCAGTAATGGGTACCAGTGCTGTCGAGGCCAATCCGGAGCTATCAAAATCATCCGTGGCTTGTCCTGTCTGACCTTTAGAAGTACCTTTGGGAGGAGAGGCAGAGGTGGAAAGGCATACACATGGAGATTGCTCCAATTGAAAGAAAGTGCATCCACTCTCCAAGCTGTGGGATGAAACCTTTTTGTGCAAAACTTTGGCAGCTGAAGGTTTAGTGGAGAAGCTAACAGATCTATGTCTGGAGTTCACCAAGACACTGTCAATTTCTGAAATACATGAGGATCCAATTTCCACTCGTGGGGATCCATAATTCGTCTGCTCAACACATCTGCTAAGGAGTTCTGTGCTCCTGGCAGAAACCTTGCCTGAAGATTGAGCTGTAAACTGAGAGCAGTCTCCCACAAAATCATTGCTTGCCTGCATAGAGGATAAGAATGTTCCCCTTGCTTGTTGATGTACCACATGACAGTTGTGTTGTCTGTTAGAATCAACACCTGCCCTGGAAGAAGTAATTCCTTGAAAGCTATTAATGCAAACTGGACTGCTAACATCTCCTTCATGTTGATATGTAGATGTTGTAGTCTGACAGGCCACCTGTTTTGTATCCACTTTCCATTTAGATGAGCTCCCCAAGCTTTGTCTGAGGCATCTGTCGTTAAAATCTGACTCGCCTCTGGCCGGGTCACAGAGAGTCCCTTGTTTAGGTGACATTCCTGAGCCCACCACAAAAATTCCTTTTGAATGCAAGGTATTATTTGAATGACAGTGTCCAGATCCTGGCAGTGCTGTGTCCATACATTTTGAGATACCATTGTAGCTTCCTCATATGCAGTTTGGCATTGGGAAGCACCAGAATACAAGATGCCATGAACCCTAAGGCTTGAAGGACTGTCCTTGCAGTCAGCCCGGACTGATGAGATAGTTGATGGAAGTAAAGGGATAGACTTTTTTGTTTGTCCGGGGTTAAAAAGGCCATCTGGGATGCTGTATTCAGTCTCACACCCAGAAAGCACATGTCTTGAGAGGGTACTAGACTGGACTTTATTTCGTTCACAGAATACCCTAGGCATCTTAGCACTGCTATCACATATTCCAAATGATGAAGAAGCTCTTCCCTTCCTTGAGCCAGAATTAGGCAGTCGTCCAAATAAAAATAGATCTGTATTCCTTTTAGTCTGAAGAAGGCTATCACTGGAGCCAGAACTTTCGTGAACACTCTGGGTGCAGTAGATAAGCCAAAGGGCAATGCAGAGAACTGATAGTGAGAAGTCCCAGTTCGAAAACGCAGATACTTTCTGCAACTTAGTCTGATAGGAACATGAAGGTAAGCCTCCTTGAGATCCAAAGTTACCATCCAATGATCTTTGCCCAGCAGAGGTAAAAGCTGCTGCAACGTCAACATTTTGAACTTGGGAATGTCCAGATAAGTGTTGAGGATAGATAAATCCAAAATTGGTCTCCACGTGTTCCCCTTCTTTGGTACTAGGAACAGGCGAGAATAAAATCCTAGGCCCACTTCTGGCAGAGGGACCGGCTGTATGGCCCCTAGTTGGAGCAACAGAGAAACCTGTTTGTGAGCCTCTATTCTTTGTTGAGGAGGAACGTCTGGCATGCCTTTGAAAGGAGGCAAGTTATGGAAATAAAACCTGTAGCCGTGGTGTATGATATCCAATACCCATCTGTCGTGGGTAATTAAACTCCAATTTTCTTTGAAAAGTGCCAACCTTCCTCCCAAAGGTGCTGCCAGACGAGCAGGCTCTGGCAGCTGAAAAGGTAGGTCATTGGGTCTGCTTACGAAAGGACTGACCCCTGCCCTCACCCGAAGCCTGTGCAGGAGAACTCCCTGTTCTAGGCCTGAAAGAGCCCTGAGCTCTGCCCTTACCATGTCTAGATCTACCCCTAGACTGGGGATCATAAGAAGGATACGTCAACCCTTTAGTAGGCCAATTTCTACTAAACTTTGGAGGCTGGACCTGCAAAAAATCTTTAACAGTCTGCATAGACTTAGCCTTGTCTTCCATTTTCTTTAAAACTGTCTCAACAGGAGGACCAAACAACACGTCAGATTGTAAAGGAGCATCTAAAATCCTTGTTTTAACATGTTCAGACAAATTCTGATCCCTCAGCCAGGCGTGCCTGCGAAGAACTGACCCAGTGGCAGCCACCCTAGACGAGGCCTGTACAGCATCAAAACCACATTGCAAAGAATGCTTACCCACCTGTTCAGAAACATGCACTAAATCTTGCAACTCTTTACAATCAATACCTACTGCCAGAGCATCAACCTTAGACTTCAATTGAGAAAGGAGATAGTTTTGGTATTTCAACATGTGAAACTGGCAATTCAGAGCCCTCATAGCAAGAGTGGAAGAAGTATAGACTTTCTTTCCCCATCTATCCAAGGCCCTAGCCTCCTTGTCTGCAGGAACAGGATTTTTAACAACAGAAGCCTTAACACCTTTAGGCCCCTGGCTAACAGTTTCTGGGTCTGCCCTAGGACTCTTAAAAAGATACTTATGAGCTTCAGGCACCCTGTAATACCTATCCGGCTTAACAGGAGCAGGAGGCAAAGAATCAGGATTAAGAGAAGCCTCTGTAAAAACATCTTCCACTACATCCAAAACAGGAGGTATAGCCAAAGGCCTATGCTGGGGTAAAAACAGAAATTCCCTAAGCCTTTTCCTGGAATCAGAGAAGTCCTGACCTTCCCACTTAAAATGCTCCCTCGTGGAATGAAGAGTTTCTGAAAAAGAAAAATCCTCAGGAGGAGTAGCAGAAGGAGTAGAATCATCCACATCAGAATCAGAATAAGGAGAGTACTCCTGCAAGTCTTCAGCCGAAGACTCTGAAACATCTGAAGCCTGTTCAAAACCCCCCAGCTCAGGCTCCACCCTAGGTCTCTTATCAGGAGGGGGCATAGAACCCCTAATCAAAGTAATCAAATCTTCTGCCATTTTAAGCATATGCTTCTTGGGACAGTACCTGAAGAGCTAGGGGTAACACCAACTGAAGCTAAACCTGGCCTGCCCCTGGGAGAAGCCTTTGAAACAGAAGAAGAGGGCCTAGACACCTTAGGAAGGGAGGGGAGTATAGTAACCTGAGAAGCCCCCTCAGCCTGACTTGTCTCCTGAGAGGCCACATCCTGCAATAATAAGGTCTCACCCTGGGAACACAAAGAAACCTCCGGTGGATCCACCGGCTCCACCGACACCTCTAAAGAACCGGCGTCCGGTACAGAAGGTTCTTCTAGCCTAGGCTTAACTGCCTTGTCCTTGCGCTTCTTCGAAGAAGCGGGCGTCGGAGCATCCGACGGCATTTTATAGTTGCACCGCTTCCCAAAGACTAACCTTGCACAATCCAACCTTCTCTTTATAGTGCGTTTGTTAAACCTAGCACAAGAGCGACAGCCAACAACGTCGTGCTCAGGCCCTAAGCAAGGAATAGACAAAGTATGATAATCTCTATGCGGTATCTGTTTCCCACAAGAAATGCAATTATTGACTTTTTCTGACATCCGGTAAATGACTGAGGCAAGAAAAAACTAAAATATTCCCCAACGGGGTACTTAGCCAACTTTGAACTCGGTCTGAAACTTCTAAATCGAAAAATCTCAGAACGCCAACCGGCACTTGCAATGCTGCTTCTGCATCGGACCATGCGGCAAAAAAGACTGAGGATATGACGTCGGTCATGCGCATTTGTACCCTGACGTCCTGATGTCAGTCAAATGCGCCCTGACCGACGTCAGCCGTATACTTTGATATTCGGGCCGACCGAGGACAGCGGACTACCCAAGTGTAAGGACTGCAGCAATGTGAGATGAAGAACATCATCACTAGCTGTCTAAGTCTTATATTCTCAGGCACTTGTGCGTGACTGATCCGCAATCTCATAACTTTAAAAGTTAAAAGTATTGCTTCAGGTTACCAAGCTATTTAGACAAAACCTCTGCTGCTCTTTTTGTCTATACTACTATACTTTTTGGAAAACTCAGTTGTTTGTATGTTGTTCAGGAATGTGTTAGATCTACCATGGTACTAGATGTCTATCTTAATAGCATTTAACACAAATAAATATTACTGGGAAATCCACAAAACTGCCCAGCAGAGCACTAAAGGTAAGCAGTCTTAGAAATGCATACATGATGACTTTGACAGCTAAGCGTAACGTTGCAATCCACCCAGTGAGCAGAGAAATGCTTCAGGGGACAGACACAGAACCCCCAACTAGCAACAGAGCCCAACCAAAGCACTTATTAGCTGCTTTTTGCACATATTGCTATGTTAAAGGAATCCAATACTCATAACAAATTTATATTTTCTACTAAAATGCCTGTTTCAGCTTGCACTGAAAAGTTAATAAAATAGTATGGAACACAACACAGAACTTCAGCATCTTCAGTTTTATCAAAATAGTTACTCAAGTCACATCAGTATGGCCAGCTGAAGTTTTTTGACTTAAGTCCCAATCAAAAGCATCTCAGAACATTTTATGACAAGAGAATAAAAAGTGGTTAACAGTGTCATTGTTAAATGTCAGGTCAAATAAATTAGATTTCAGGGCATACCTCTCAACTGTCCCTGATTTCATAGAACATCACTGAGTTTTGACCAGTATTTTGACATTTCTCTCATGTATGTATGCATGTGTGTGTATATATATATATATATATATATATATATATATATATATATATATTGGAAATCACTTTGAATTACAGTCAACAATGCCAGACAGAGTTTCGTACCTGTTACTGTTCTAAAAATGCATGTTGATGCAAAAGTTGCAAGTGAATTAGAGTAATATTTAAAATGTCCTTCATTTTGGATCTTTCTTCCCCATTATATTCTGGCTTTAGTCCAGAGTTCTTGAGCAAAGAAGTTGAAAGGAATGTTATTGTTTCTTTCGGCTTTTCCTGGTTAGGGGTCGCCACAGCGGAACTCCGGTCCGCTAATGATTGGCAGTGGATTTTTACGTGCCAAGTTGCCGGCCCTGACGCACAACCTTCAACGAAGGTACGCCCATTCACACACGTCTCCACGCAGAAGTTAAAAGGAATACTTTAGGTTATACATCTCAAATTCTTCCCTCAAGAATCATGGGCAATGCCAAAAAAAAAAAAAAAGATATCTGGGACAAAAGTCCGAAATTAGGGACAATTGTTAAATATGACTCATTTACTTAGAAACTTAATAGAACTACAGAATTTACATCAACACATATTTTCTAAATAAGAATTATTACAAAACTGTAATGTTATCCTCAGTAATTTAATAGAAAATCAAAACATTTACAATGGACAGGGCAAAATTAAGAACGTTCTGTACAATCAGTGGCATAAAAAAAAAAAAAAAGATATCTGGGACAAAAGTCCGAAATTAGGGACAATTGTTAAATATGACTCATTTACTTAGAAACTTAATAGAACTACAGAATTTACATCAACACATATTTTCTGAATAAGAAGTATTACAAAACTGTAATGTTATCCTCAGTAATTTAATAGAAAATCAAAACATTTACAATGGACAGGGCAAAATTAAGAACGTTCTGTACAATCAGTGGCATAAATGCTATGATTCAGGGAGTTCGTAAAACAGATGAGAGTTGAAAATTCCCCGAGTAACAGTGCAGTATATTCCAAAAGCACAGTACATGGCATACAATTTACTGAACACCAGATCTTTCATATCCCTTCTCTAGAATTCCTATCAGCCCAGGGTAACACAGCAGAACATCTGAGATGAGCAACAGAGAACACTTAACTCCTTTATGTAAAATTTAGACTACAATATGAAATGAATCATAAAACCAGAATACCTTCCACAGAATGGATGCAACATGTTATTTGTATATTTAACTAGCACCTAATTGGTGTAGAACCCCACACCTCTAAAAGCCTAGATACATTTTGCATTCCAAAGCATTTTCTGAAAAATAAACTTTAAAAGGATAAGAAAAAGAAACAAAAGTAAACAATTTATGAACAATAAAAGTTATTAAAACTGCAAAAATAGTAATGTTGTCAGTAAGACGTATTCCTTGCAGTGATAATATTTGGTGCATTCATAGTCTTTCCATAAATACTACAACATATTAAAATGCACACAAACCCAAAATTATATTCCTTGCTAAACATCCACCAACAAATTGTCACATCTTAGAAGCTATATAGCCTAGACATATATTAGAACATTTTTGTTAGCCACATAGTTTTCATGTGACAAAAAAAAAAATTCCTCTATGAGTGCATGTTTATTGAAATATTTACATAAACTTGAAAACAAATGCTTAATTCTATAACGCTATATGAATAACACTGACTTTTTCTCAAGATGTGCAACTTACAGTGCAAATGTGAAAGCTAATTTGCTTCAACAACATGTAAAGTTTCACGTGATGTCATGCAACAGTTAATAAGTCACTTGTTTTTTGAAGTAGAAAGTATATATGGAAATATTTACTTTCATAATTACAAACAGCAATCAATATATCAGGTACAGTTTGCTATAAATGGATTTTGACAATGAATTTTCCAGTCTCCCACCATGGCATATCTCAACATATGCATCAATAATGTGAGGCTCTCAGTTATGAAAATATGAACATAAATATGAAAATATGAATAAGTGATTAATTTCTCTACTGCCAGACATCCTAGACTAACAATCTTAGTGTAATTTTTTGTTAATAATTCCTTGCAGCCACTCAGGGTTAATAAGCAGTAATATGGTGAATGTGAAAAAAATTCTCATTGTAATCAGGAAAGTAAAATGCCATCAAAGTACAATCAGAGCTACTCCCAGACCTTGACTCATAGTTGGAAGGAAGTAATGCCAGTGTAATTGCAACAATCAGTGTGGCTGTTGAACTGTAAATATTTGACAAGTAGTAAAATAGAAACGGCTGCAAAGTCTGTCCAACACAAAAACAGCATCATGAGTCATGTCAGCTGCTAAGAGCTCTCTGGACAGGAAAACTGCATTCGTATAAGAGATCTCAGACAGGTAGGAAGCATGGTATACACACAACTCATGCCTTCAGTAAACTGCCAGCTTTCGTACTTCCCACTTCAGGAAATAAGAAAACTAAGCCGAGACATGCCTCACATGCCATGAGGCAGCCATGAAATACAAGAGATGGAGCAAACAAGCCAAGTGTAGTAAAAGATCAGTTCAGCTAGACTACCAGCATGGCTACTCCAACAGGAACTGACAGAGGGCCAAAGAAAACAAGCAAAGTAAAATTCTAGAAAAGTTAAGTACCTCTGTCAGTTTAGGAACAGGAGGAACAATATATGGTATTGCCAAAACAAAGGAGATCAGGGAATGGTTTAATCATAAGACTGGCACCACCGTCAGGTCAGCGGACTTCAAGTCTATGCATTTTGGGTACTTCATTTTCCTATTTTCAACCAGAAAGGAATTGTGCAGTAGACTGCTATATACACCCTCCTCCCCCATGCATGGCTAACCTGTTTGGTCTATGTCTCACCTTTAGCAATCTTTTGATGTTCTGGCTTCATTTTCAGACTAGAGCCATCTAAATCCCAAATGGACAGGGAGTTGTTATGGTGAACTTTTGCACTGTAAGATAAGTTGCTATAATGGTAGAAAATAAGAAATCTTGCATGAAACCATGATAAGATAAAGAGAAATTTGAACAAATCCTACATCACAGAGTATGAGAGTGATTCATAGACAGACTGAAAGGAAGTGGAAGACAGACAACTGCACTTCAAACGGTCTAAACTACAGAATGGGGGGGGAGGGGGGAGTGGTCTCACAATCACATACAGGTAGGAGTGGTGAGATGAGTTAGGTCAATACAAGTTTACCAGTTTTCAGCTTTACATAAGAACGAATAGAGAAACATGTCATGTCATGGTTATTAAAGGCAGGAGGTAAAGCTAAATGGGACAAAGTAATATGAAACTTTGGTCTGCAAATAACTGCCATATTCAAATTTCTGTGTTTCCCATTTCATTTTCTTCTTGTCATTATATTTCATTCTATTTGATGCTGCAACTTTCCTTTTCACCTTCATGCTGTTTTCCTTGTCTTCGTCTCTGCTCCACCTACTACCAACGAACTTTGCCTCTATCTGCTTAGTTTTTAGAAATGTAAAATTACATATTGCTCATAATCCACTTCAATAACAAGCACTCCAGCATTTAGAGATGTTATTTTTCCCATGCTGTGAATAAACATTTTAATAAAGAACATTCTACCACAACTTAATCACGTGACGGAAATAAAAGACTTTTTGTCTGCAGGCACTTCAAAAAGAGGAGCTGTGACTAGCTTACACTGATGTAATCATTTACCAGTTGCTACAATGCATACTAAATGTAAATGTTCAGGCTTGAAGAAGTCATTTAAAGCTGTATGCTCTGTATCTTCTGTTATGAAATTGGGGGTGCTATGTCATTCTTGCTGCATGTTTGAGGTGTTGGGGGGTGCCTAACACAATGCTAAACATTGCAGAGAAAACAAAACGGTGCTGTGGGAAATATAATCATCGAGTGAAATCTAAACAGCAAATCTAACTACAGGACACAGATCATAGGAAATAAAATGCTGCTTTTTTCCAGTAGAGATAAAGCTAATGAAATGTCCTGTTCATTCTGCGAGCTGAACTATGCTGAAAAATACTGAAGGCACTTAAAGAGTCAACTAAATAGGCTTTTTTTTTTTTAATCGAGCAGACGTAAATTATTTTGATTTACACAAGTTCAAACTCTGTTTTATTTCAATTCTCGAGTGTGCTTTCTTCAAAGAAACATTTCTATCATTGCTTACTTATAAATCTGGAAGCAAGACTTTGGAGAATAGCTACTTTTTACAGAAACTTCAATAGATTAAAAACTGGCATATGTTTATTTCCACAGAAACTTTATACTTAATTTCAACCTATTATTAGTAAGCAAACCCAGGCAGAAGCAGATTCAGAGCCAGCATTGGGTAACCTAGGCAGTTGTCGAGGGCCCACTGGCCTGGGCATAGGGCACTGGCTGGGTGGCTGCCACAACATGTAATTCAAATAAAAACATACAGTTTTTCTTAACACACTGAACATGCATTACATTTCTTCTGTAAAGATGCTCTCTGTGTGCATCTGTAGCATCAGTGTCTGCAAACATATTTAAGAATGCACTCTGTGTGCGTCCATCACTAAACAATGGGACCGTGATTTTTGAGCACAGAGAATTTGCTTGCTGCCATTCCAATGGAAAACAGGTGAGGTGTACGTAAAATGCCCCAGGTGTATGCATGTCTGTGTGTTCAGGCTCAAACACCGTACCTTGATTACAGGAGACTAGTGCCTGAATCCTCTACACCAACTACCAAGCTGTCATTAGGGGGTGCATTTTCAAAGAATGTTGAGCTTCAGTGCAGCAACCACTTCATTAGTTATAGATCTCTTTAATGTGGAATTATTCAGGTAACTTTTACTTCTGCAAAGATTGTGTATATTAACGGATATTTAGTAGATTGTAATGACAGAAGCTTGAGTGGCCTTTTGTGGTTGAAATGTTCTGAAATGGGTGGTTTTATTGTTATTGGTTCATGTGTTTTGTTTCATTGCTTACTGGAAAAAATGTTCAGTGTTTACAGCCCTATTTATACTGTTTGGCTTGAACAGGCTTGTTTAAAATTAAACAATACATACATTTTTCACACCTGCGTTTAAGTATACAAAAGCTGATATGTTTAACATTGTTAAAATATTTCTGAGTTTTTGTTACTGAGGATTGCTTATCTGTGACAAATAAAGGCGTGTTGCTTTGGAGCACTACCTGGGTTTCATGATTTTGGAAAATTACTGTGACTGAGCTCGGCGTTTGTGAAAGTCTACTGCCAATCATTAGTGGACCAGAGTTCCGCTGTGGCAACCCCTAACCAGGAAAAGCCAATAGACAAACAACATTGTGACTGAACTCATGAATGAAGTTTAAGATCACTACCTTCTTTGTTTTTTATTTTTCTTCCTCAACACTCATGGTGGTGAGGTCGGAACTAGACAGATTCCCGTGTTTGTTCATTTTTTATTTCTTAAAAAAGACACACATCAATCCAAAGTTTAGGCCAATCTATCCATTTCTTAAAATGTGCACAGTAAAATATTCAAATTGAATTCAGTTCTGCCTGCTCATGTTTCTTTGCATAGTTATTCTGTTATAGCATAACCTGAATTTATGGTATTTAATACCAAGCTTTACAACAGTTCTCAGTTTATTAACAATGACCGTCCAAGCCTCTGATGTGACCCAGTACTTTCTGTTACTACTGCTTTAAGTAGTTTGTCTTAGCTGTATATTTGTACCATGTTTCTCATCCTCTCAGCAACAGTCTCCTGGAGAAAACTTCCAAATCAGATACTTGTATTGAAACAGTACCAGCAGCTGTAGAAGTGATACCATACCCAGACAGGGCACTCAAACAATGTAATCACAAACATAGGGAAATGTATGTGCCTCAATAAAGCAATGATGAAATTGCTAGGGACTACACTGAGCACAATTTTACTCTTAATCTCTCCATTCCATAATGCATAACATTCACACCACATTTACAAGGCACAGCTCCACTGCCCAAAAACACACCCACCCACACAACATATCAGTCAACTTTGAGGCCTTTCATACCTCTCTGCAAAACACTGCTGTAATGGTAAAACAAACAAGGCGACTCTGTCTGTACGCGGACTGCTGTAATGGTTTTGGCAAATGAAAACCATTGAGGGATGACAGTACAGGACTCTCATCCCTTCCTACTGGAGCCAGTCCACTGCACTTACACAAGTGTCCCGCTCAGCAGGGCAACAAGCAGGTGTCAGTGCAGACTTGCTTCACACTTCTTTCACACCACACACACATACAAAAAAAAAAAAAAAAACAATGATTCATGGCTACTGTGGACAGATCTGCTTGTTCAGTGTCACCACACTTGTCTCCAAACCGTTTTATGACACCTGCTCTCCATCCTGGCTTTCCTTTTCCTTGGTTTCGGTTCTGTTACTTGTAAAGTTGCTGTTACTCATTATTTCTTTATTTCTCCTGCCTCCCATATTTATCCCAACTATTACTTCTAACAAAATTTTTTCTCACACTTCCCTCTCTTCCTCCTTATCTACCGTTTGGCCTTTTCTACTCTGACATTTGCTTTATGAATGAATAATAAACTCTCACACTTATAAAATGCCAGCACATTTCAGTGCTACATATTGTATTTATCTTGTTTTAATGATGGTATATGTGTATTACTGTACATGTCATAAGTACACTAATATTTCTATTAATCTATGTATTTGTTGTTATTATTATAATATTATATCAATTTTCACCTATATCTTTTCTGTTTTTTTTTTTTTGTTTTATTTTGTTTTTTTTGTGTGGAGCCTTTCGACCCAGGCCTCAGCTGAAAATGGGTAAAATTACAGACACTCAAAGTTCACTACCTAAATCTGAGACACAGAAATTACAACAAGTATCTTCAGCAAACTACAAACACATTATCGGTGCAATATGCACCATAACACATTTCAGCCACATCTCAGAGTGTCTCAGTGTCTAAGCTCATAAGGCAGGCAACCTCACAATCCAATGTTTTGGTTATAGAAGACTCCATTGTGAGACACTCACCATGCTGAGCTGAGCAGGGAAAGAGTTATGGTCAGTTGCCTATCAGGGGTCAGGATCCATCAGAACCTGCACACATTCAAGTCACTGAACCACAAGCACCAATATGATTTAGTCATAGTCCATGTGGGCATAAATGACCCTGAACCCTAAACTAAATGAACAGAGACAAGATGCAGCTATCCAACTATTTGTGCCAGGCAGGTATAAGCCTAGCAGTGAGCAGCATTCTACCTTGTCCAAGGCTGATGCCACAAAGCAAATGGAAGATACTACCTTTCCACTCCCTGTAAGCTCTCCTTACTCTGGAGGATGCAGACATCTGTGTAGTTACTGAGACATGGTTCAAAGCCACAGACAACACACCAGCAGAGCAGGGCTATAATGCCTTTCACATGTATAGACCAGCTACTGCACAGAAAGGGTCAAAGGGTGGGGGTGTCACTATTTAAATCACACTTCTGGGTGGGTTAAGCAATGTGATGCACTTGAGCTTCTCCTCTGTACTACCTGCAGATGTGTAGGTCCCTTTTGTTCTTGTACACTGACACTACTATGCTTATTCTCCATTCATCTGGGATTGAAGATGCTAGAGTTGATAAAATGCTGGCAGGATGCACACTGTGAGACCTACAAAAAATGAAAATATGAGAGCAGAAGCCAAAATAGCTCCAATTACACAGAAGGTCAGAGAGCAGATTACAGTGGTTCAGGCACATGTGCAGAAAAGCAGAAGACAATCTAGTAAAGAAGGCAGGCAGAAATGAAGCCATCGAGCAAAATGATGGATGGATTGTGTGAGACCTGCAACAGTCAGGCATGACTGTTGAACAAGGAGGGAGAGTGGCACTGAATCAAGAGAGATGGTGAATGCTGACACAACACCCCGACCCCATATAGAAAATAAGAAAGAGTTGGTGATGATGTCTCTGCCTCAAGAATGGAAAGTAATGGGTTCAAAACCAGCAGTCAGACTTGAACTTATGCATTCAATATATATAAAACTATCTCAGGTATTACATTGATTTTGGCACAGTAGAATGATTACAATCCAAATTAAATACACTGATATGACTGCAGTAATCCATGTCACACTGAAATCTACAGTAAGTACTTATCAGCAATGTGTACCAACATAAAAAACCTGCAACTAAGTTAAACATTTTATAAATATAAAAGCACGTTATGTTATTAATACATGTCTTTAACTTATTTCAAAGGAAGAGCAGTAAGACACTTGTACTCTCAGGAAATGTCATTCTATTTTGATTTACTTGTTTTGTGATACAAATCTGCTGCTAAAAGAATGAAACTCAAACGGTATTTGTAGTCGAATGTAATGATAATTTGTAGCATAATATCGTCTGGCTTTACTTCAGATATCCTAATCAGAAGATTGAATCACAAAATGTATCAACCCCCCATCCCCTCACCACCACACACACGCACACACACGTTACACCTGAGGAAGCATATCTGTGAAAGCGCTTGTGTTTTTGCACTAAGTAAAGGCCGTATATACTGGATTTTACAGCCTTCTGCATCTCATTTCACTTGTTTTATATTGTCTCAAAGAAGTCCACCAGGTTTAACAGGCATGATTCCCTTTGACAAATTCAAACTGAGTAGGGTCAAGTGTTTGGAGATTAACTATACTTTTGTTGATAAGGTCCATGAAGAGTTGCACCATGGCCTTGCAGATAAGGCTAGCCAGGCTAATAGGTCTATAGTTCCCAGGGTCAGTGGAAGCATCACCTTTGTGCAAGGAGAATAACAGTGGCCATTTTCCATTCAGCTGGGACAAAGACGGTGTTTAGACTACGACTGAAAAGAGTACCCATGGTGTTGCCTTGGATCGGTTATCAGTGAACCCCATAAGTGTCACTAATTTTGGCTTATACTTTTGCTGTGAAATACTATAATCCATAAAACTTTTTGAAAAAGGTGTTAGCTTTGCACGAACAAATAATGACATACATTGTAATTAAAAGACTTTTTTTTCAAAAAAAAAAAAAGAATGCTAATTCATGTAGTCTTATTTTGTGAGCTTACTAAATCAGTAGTATTGCTATTTTCAAAAGTGTCTGATTTGAAAGCTTTCTCCAGGATGAGAGATATGCCACAAGCATACAGCTAAGATAAACTACATACAGCAACAGTAACAGAAAGTACTGGGTCACATCAGAGGCTTGGGAGGTCATTGTTAGAAAATGAGGACTGTTTCAATGTTATGTAAAGCTTAGTATTAAACACGATAGTTCAGGTTATGCTATAACAGAATAACTATGCACAGATAACCACATGAGCAGCCAGAATACCATTCAAATCAAATATTTTACTGTGCACATTTTAAGAAATGGATAGATTGGTCTAAACTCTGCATTGATGTGTGCTTTTCTTCTTTGCAAATAATTCCAGGGAAATCCAATTCAGAAGTGAAGAGACATAAGAGGAAACAGTTTTAGTGGCACACAAGGTTGTGATTTGTTTGATGTCTACGGTCATGCAAAATTGACAAATTAGTTGAATCTAGCCAAGCTTGAAATGTGAGACTCTAGCCCACTGAAGGAGGGGAGATGGGAGGAGTAACTTGGTCAGGAACTGAAACTTGCAAAACTGCTCCTTGTAAAAGTCTTTTTTATCTCAATAATTTGTGGCCACTTTTGCAAGCTTCTTTCAGAGAATGTGTAGTACATCAGTAGAAATAACATTTGTAAAACTCCGCGCATACCACCCGTCAATGACACATGAGCTGCAGACTCTCAAACTTGGTAGGTTTTTTTTCAGGTGTTCCATTCTAAGTGAATGGAAGTCTAGTTTGACAACAAATAGTAGGGCTACTTATTCTCACAATCTGTACATTATGGGACAGATTTAGCTTTCCAAAGGAATCATGATGTCTGCCCCATGAGGGCAGACAAGTATAAAAAATAAAATAAAATTAGGAATGAGGACTTATTTGCTGCAGGCAGCTTTGGGAGGTGCAGTAATTCATGGCAAGATAAAAATTATATGTTTTTTTCATCATTTGCCCATAGTGGTCCTTTGGGTCTATATCATTTCATGGAAGTATTATTTTATTGTATACCTTTTCATTGAACCCTTTTGAGCAAAACACCTATTTATCGAACATCTATTTGTGGAACTGCTTTCAGCTGAAAAGTTTTTGTTGGCCATCACCCGGTAAACAAAGCAGGTCAGGGATATCTGTTTAAATCAAGTACAAATGAACACAGTCGATTTAAAAAATATTAATAGTCCATTGAAGACATGGAAAATAGTAGTCTTTCTTAAATCATGTATTGCTCCGGGTAATTATTTTCAAAACAAAGACACTAATTTATTTTCAACATTTATATAAACGCGAGCAATCACGATAACTCATAAATCATTTATAATCCTTTGAAGACGTGCAAAACAATATCATACTCCATTTTTAATGATTCAAATTCAAAATGATTTCTCAAAGAAACACACTTATTTATTCACATAGCATACAATAAAACATGACCGATCACTGTTAATTCGTGGAATAATAACATTCAGTTGAAAGATGCAAAAGATGATTATATTAATTTTCAATTAAGTCACACACCACTTCAATTAAGCAGGTATTCACCAAATAGACATAAGTATTTCTCAAAGTTCACATAATAATGAGCAATGACCGTTAACTCATAAAGTAATAACAGGTCATTGAAGATGTGCAGAATAATATAGAATTAACTCTCAATTGAGTCATATCTTGCTTGAACACAGAACTGATTCCCCAAATATGCATACTAATCTGCTTACAAACTTTCAGTATTGACTGCATTACACCTTTAACACAACAGCTGTTGCTTTAGGAAAGATTGAATATCATACTGTTCTCGGTTTTGTACAATATTTCACAAACGCTGTTGCCTCTCAATCCTGTCAAAAGCTGTAAACGTACTTCATTAAAATGATTCTGCTCTCTAACCAAAACAGATACTATAGTAGGAATGTCAGATATTCTTCTACCAAGAACACAACTTATTCTCCTATGCTATCCTTCCACAAAATTTTGAGTTCATGGTAAACACAACTCATTTAAGCATGACACATTCCAGAATTGTATAAGAAACATAGATGGAAATCTTGAAGGAACAGATGTCCGGGCATACTGTTTACATGGACGTCCAAGTAAATAAGTGTCTGAAAAGTAGTTTAATAGATCTTTCTTTTCAAGAGGGAATGTTTTAATCAAACCATAATATGCAGGCAGTACTTCACATTCTTTTAAAAACAATAATGCTATCGGTTTCTTTACAGAAAACTGAAACTGAACATTTGTCCCACACAAAGTAGACAAATGTAATGCTTGAAGTTTATACCAAATACTTTGTGAAAAGTGAAACAGGCAACCCTTACAATAAATATCTGC
The DNA here is from genome assembly GCF_019279795.1 of Protopterus annectens. Classification (NCBI taxonomy): domain Eukaryota; kingdom Metazoa; phylum Chordata; order Ceratodontiformes; family Protopteridae; genus Protopterus; species Protopterus annectens. The sequence continues at coordinate 179,091,618 of NC_056745.1, read as the reverse complement.
AAAGCTGGCATTAATACTTTTAATTGCAGCGAGCTCGAAAGCACATAATAAGTGCTTAACATTGCAGTCTAGCTGAAATGTAGTCACCAGTTCGAACATACAGTGCATTCCCACATAAAGTTGTAACCTTTAAAATACTTTTTAGTCATTAAACAATACAGTAAAGGTATGCACTTCCTATTTTCTCCATAACTAACTAATCCATGAATGCTGTACAATTGCCTACACAGCCTATCTTTTGTTAAACAAACTCCATCCATAAACCAAATGGGAGCTTAAATTCTCTTTGGTAGAAAACACTAGTACATGTAAGTTACTAAGTATATCCACTTTACATTTTGTTCAAAGTGTCCATCTTTCAAATGACAATCGGATATGCAAAGTTTAATTAGATTACTGCTTGATATACCTCTACTCACAATTTTTTTATGCTGAACTCTGTTTACTTGCTGTAACATTGACCTAGTTGATAAACACACAGTACTTTCCATTGAAGTGCTAGCAACATCATCAGCTACAATTGCAGGTGTATCTCCCCATAACATTGCAGTTTCTTTTAGTGTATTGCAAGCTACATACCTTTCTACTTCAGAGGGATCAGAAGCATGATTACAAACAGACAACTTTGATAATTGCCTCATTTTCATTGACAGACTTTGTCACCGCTCTACCTTTACAGTTTGCAGACATTTTTAAACGGCAACACCAATACATAAGTTCTTTTACCTTCTTTTCCAAATAATACAAATAACCATCTATGTGTAGCATGTTTCTATTACTTTGAGATTTTACTTTGTCAGATAGGTTCCCTATTACGGCTGTACGGTGTTTCATCCACAGCCTACAGTTCCAAAAAGCCTTATGCTCAGACTATTGTTTATTTGTTACCTGTTATACACATTACAGTACATACAAATTAAACTAACAAAGTATTGTTCCACATATAGCAAGTATTTAAAGCTAGTTTTAAATATAACATGTTTTAAATTTAAAATATATTATATTACTAAACTTGTTTTAAATCTTTTAAACAACTTTACCCATAAAATGGTTCCACATTTACTCAGTGATGTAAAACATCACAAATTTTTAAGTTGACCAACAAAAACTTTTTGACCAAAAGCAATTCAATAAATAGAGCGTTCAATAAATAGGTGTTTCAGTCAAAAGGGTTTGACGAAAAGGTGTTCGATAAAATAACACTTTGATGAAATGATATAGACCCAATCTTTTAAAGTCTGCCAACTCATTATACTCCCAGAAAATATGTTCCCAGTAACCTCTTTATTCTCTATCACACCACCATTTGCTGTGTACCTGAGGAAAAATTCTTTTGAGTCTAGTTGGGGTATAAAATATCTATGTGAACACTTCCAAACAAAGATCCTACATCTTCAACACTTTGTTGCATATTTGGGAGACATATATATATATATTCCCCCACTCAATAATCAATTCACAAAGAAATGATCTCTCTCTCTTTTCAATCCTTTCTAACCTCCTCTGATCGATTCTTACAGTCATGTCATATTTTATATGCTCTACTTATTCCTTTTTTAACAGCAGGTTCTTTTCTAGATTCTATCAAAAACTCTACCAGTGTTAGTCTTTCACTTAGGAAATAGGTATTTCTTTCTCCTCGCCTGTACTCTGATATCAGTCCTTAACAGGGAAGGAAATCTCTAGCCTGCAGTCCAAATAAATCCTTGGTCTCTCTTTTACCAGTTTTCTACAATAACTTCCAGCCCTCTCTTGCCTATTGTCAGTATCCCCAATTACAGTCATCCCTATTGGCAGAATCTCCTTTCTCCATTCCCATGTTGGCTTAGTTCTTAGAATACTTTCTACTACTTTATGAATATAATATATTTTTTTAATTTCTCCAAACTTTTGGGTTTCTAATACCATGATGGGAATGGACCCCATTCCTAAGCCAAAGTATGATTAAATTTCATGAAATTAGTATTGTTTCAGTCTTTGATGTCAGACAAAAGTGCTCTTGGCAGCACCCGCAATGTGCCCAGTAATGACTCCTTCTGCAAATCATATGGGGTTACATGGATCGGTAACATATCTAAATACGATTGTAGATTATTTTTTATAAGACCCATTGCTCCTACTACTATTGGAACTGTCTGGGTATCTTTCTTCCACATTACTCTCTTTTCTGCCTGCCGATCCTGGTATTCTATGACTTTGTATCTCTCTGTATGCAAGACACTGTAGTCACTGGATGTGGCGAATTCAATGATCAATGCTACTTTTGTCTTCTTTACTTGGACCACTATATCTGGTTTTATTTTTGAACTGTTGGTAATGTGTGATCCATGTTATACAAACTTCATAATTTTCTATGATGCTTTGTGGCTCATGTTTCCAGTGGTTTTCAGCCACTTCAACGGCAAAAAGTTTGCGCAATCCCCAGTGCAACAGTCTCACCACATTATTATGCCTTTCAATATACAGTCCTTCTTTGTGAGTGTGCCACAACCAGCAACAAGGTGTGCGACTGTTTCTAATTCGGGTTTACAAAACCTACATTTGTCTGTTTCTCCCACATGTTCAATGGACTTTGTAAACCAGTGTGTATGTCGCTCACTATCTTGGGCTGGCAATATTAACCTTTTATTTCTTGGTTTGAATTCGCCTCTCCTTAACCATTCCTGTGTTTTTCTTGCATTCTCATCTGGTCCTTCACCTTATAGTCTTTCTTTTGCTTTTTGGCACATTCAGTTGCTGTCTGTTTTTTTTCTTTTTTTCTTCTGGTTTGATTTCCCTTCCTGCCTGACATCAATATGCTTCTGTGAAATTAAGCAGAGAAGTCATCTTAGATTTATTCTCTTCATGTTTCAAAACTTGCACTACATTTGAATCTTGAGAGGTCTTTAACTTCTGCTTTACTAATCTTCTTTTCCACATTCCATCTTTGTTTGATTAATTTTTTATTGTGAAATTCTCCATATCTGGATACCTTTGCCTGTATTTCTCTTTGAATATATTTGGGGCTGCCTTCTCTATATTAGTTAACTTGGCTTTCTCATTTGCATAAATATTGCACCATATCAAATCTCTCTTTCTTTCCCATCTCCATATTTCTTTTTTATATTTTTCAAATATTTCTAGGTTTTGTTGTTTATATTTTCACACTTCCTCGATTGCTTCTTCTTCCAAGTAGATCAAAGTTTTTTGATCTATATACTGTTTTTCAAAAATCTGTTGTACTAATGAACACAATTTTTTATTTGAAGCTTCTGACAGTTTTTCCTGCAAAAGTAGTTTTCTTTCCTCTAATGTCTCTCTTAATCATTTTGTATATCTTGTGTCTGGAAGTTCTAGGCTTTTTACATAATAGTAACAATAAATCATTTCTTTCTTACCCTCAATAGTCCACTATATCGTATTTAGGGCTCTTCTTTGGTCAATTAATTTTTGTGTACTGTTACTTCCTTCTACAACAGGGCGGCTATCCTCCCCCTGGGCCTGGCCCCATTGTAGGAATGTTTCCATATTTTGAAGATTTTACACTGTCATTTTTTCCAGTCCTGGCACCAGTGCGCCTACCAGGATTGGGCACTTTTTATCCAGAGTCTTGTACACCCAGCTATCTTTTTTTGTTTTTAACTTATTTCTGCCCATGATATATGCTGTATAAATACCGTCTATATATCAGTGTCGCCTTGGTGAGAATTTGTGAAAAACAGGGTCCACCTTGTGAAGGTACTCACCAAGACCTGAGGATGAATTCATTTTCAGCACTACTACTCTCCCTTTGCTTGCTGACTTTTCATCTCTCCATTAGGACCGCGCAACCTTTTTTAATTTCTTAAAGTCTTTTGGGTTTTTAATACCATGACAGGAATGGACCCCATTCCTAAGTCAAAGTATGGTTAAAGTTCATAAAATTAGTATTGTTTCAATCTTTGATATCAGCCAGTAGTGCTCTTTGCAGCACCCACAATTTGCCCAGTAATGACTCCTTCTGCAGTTCATATGGAATTCTTCTGTATGGATAATGTTATTCTCCTTAAGGATCTGCATCCAAAATCCCAGTCTCTCCTTCGTTCTTGAGCTTTCCCCATTTCATCATCCCTTTCCACTTTGAATTATAGGTTTCTGCTTATGCTATGTATAGGAGCCGTAACTGTGTAGCTGTGAAATACCCATTAAATTTGGGTAATACCTTGTTCTATTGGAAGAATCATCTTATCCCACTTGGCTCTTGCATTCTTCCCCTCCCAGATTAAATCAGTCAGCCCTTTACTAATTGCTATCCATAACTTCTCCTCTGGGTGATAAAAATATGCCTGACCTGTGTATAAAACTAATGGGACTAAAAACATTTTAACTGCTTGTATCTTACTATCCATATCCATATAACAAACCTTCCAATTTCTCAGTTTTTTTATTATCTTTTGTTTAGTCTCTTCCCACATATCCTTAACTGCCACACCAAAATCCTTTTTAATCCATACTCCTAAGTGTTTCATTTTATCATATCCCTATAAATATGGATACTGCTGAACCAATTCATATGTGGGTACATAATTTACAAATATTGCCTTTGTTTTAGCTTCATTAATTTTGTAGCCTAAAACGATTTGAAACAGCCTCAAAATATTCTACAACACTGAAATTTTCTTTTATGGTTTTATCAGGTATAATAAAACAATATAATCTGCAAATAGATCCAGCTTTTCTTGACTACCATACCTATTACATCCTTGAATTTCTGAGTCACTTATTTTCTTTGCCAATGGTTCTAAATAAAATGCAAATAAAGGGGAAAGAGGACAACCCTGCCTGGTTCCTCTGTTCAAAAAGAAATTATTAGAGAGGTACCCATCCACTTTAATTTTCACCTCTGATACCTCATACATCCTCCAAATCGACCTTATAATTTTATCAGGGTCAGGGAATGCAAATGCTTCCACTGCTGTGCTCATAATTTTATTATTTATTTATTTTACATTTGTTGACTGGGATAGTCCAACTGGATACATGTCCATTTTCAGTGGAGGCCTGGGGAGAAAAGCTCCAAACTTACAAAAGGATAAAGACAAGCAAGTTACATTATATACACACACACATTGTATTAACATACAAGTTAAAGTCTCAGATTTCAAGCCTATGAAGAATACAGTTTATATTCAGAAATATATACAAATATGTTACATACTTTACTCTCACCATACTCTATCAACTGTTATCTCTACATCAAGACCCACCAAAATTACATTCTTCTTCCCCCTGGATCATTAATATTCTGTTAATTTTGTCAAAAGTTTGCCTCCCTTTCACAAAAACACACTGACCCATATCTATCAATGTTGGCATCACCTTTGCCATTCTTTTATCCATTACAGACATAAACACTTTATAATCATGGTTTAAAATTGAAATGGGCTGGTATGAAGCTGGATCTGAGGGGTCTTTACCCACTTTAGGTATTACAGCCACCACATCTTTCTTCCAGAATGTTGGTGCTTCTCCTCTTAAAATACTGTAAAATAAAAGCATCCAGATCTTTATCAGTTTTCTCCCTCCTAGCTTCCAAACTTCCACAGGAATACAGTCTATTCCCGGGGTCTTTCCTGTAGATTGGTTATATGTCATAATTTTGATCTCATTTCCTCCTATCTTCACTGTTTATAATTGAGTCTCATCCACTTCTAACCTCGGCATATTTAATTCTTTCCATAAACATTCCCATTTATAGCTTTTCTTGAGTCCCATATTTCTATGCTGCATACAAACTTTCATAAAATTTCCAAAATATTTCTAATACCTCTACAGGATCTCTTGCTACCTTCCTTGTTATAAGCTCCCTAAGCTTGTTACAACCCTTTCTACTTTCTGTTGCCTGAGTCATGCTAAAAGTTTTTGTGCTCTGGAGGTTCTATCAAGAAACAGTTGCTTAACAGCAATCTTTCTAAAGTCACACATATTATTGAGGTAATTCCTTATTTTCTGTTTAAGTCATTTAAAAAGGTAAGGGAAAAATATACTTTTACTTCACTTGTTACTATGGACATTCTCTCCATCAGAAGTTATACTGTTAGCTTACTTACCCCACAACTGAACTCTGTCCACTCATATTTTGATCTGAATACATAGCAGAAATACAGCAATGTAATTTACTTGGTTCACACACCAAGCTGGAATGCCTGCTTAAAAACTGTTCAGTAAATCAGGCATTTAGTTAATTTCCACAACCACACACACACACACACACACACACACACACACACACACACACACACAGGTTCTATGCTCAAAAACATCTAAACGCAAAAGGCCAGATTCAATAACACCTACACTAAGTGTACACAATCTGTATTCAAGAACATCCCTACCACATTTTTTGTGCTTTCCAGTCACTCAGAAAGATTACACTAAGATTATACTAAGTGTGCATGCAGTCTACACTTTGTGATAACCTTCATGAATCCCCCTCATTATTTGGAGCTGCAAGAAAACCAGTAGGAAAGCTAAAATTAGGAGGCAGAGGGTCTGAGTTATGCTTGTGCTGTCTGTTCACTCAGAATGTGTAGGTGTTAATAAACTCCAGGGAAAATATTAATAAAATCAAAGAAAGACTAGGAAAGAGTTCATGCCCCTTTTCCCACTGTTGTCTAAATTAGGAAATGGTATGTATAATTAGTAGGTGTTGGAGATGCAGAGGGCATGCCTCCCTGCAAAATCATAGGTTTTGGATATGGTTTCATTTTGTCAATATTTTGTGTTTAAATCTTTATGAGTTAAGGTATTTGTAAGTTTAGATATTTTTTCAATAGTTTGTGTTTAGATTATAAGCAGACCCCTACACACACACACACACACACACACACACACATATATATATATATATATATATATATATATATATATATATATATATATATATATATATATATATATATATATATATATATATATATATATATATATATATATGGGTCTACTTCAGTAGACTGACGTTTCACTTACCCAAGTCCCACTTGGTCGAGACAAAAGGACCGACAACTTCAGAAGACCGACATCCGAAACACCAACTTTTCACATAACATAAGTAACCGCTTGGCCATCCCGAATAAAAAACTAAATGAAACAAAACTAAATCCACTGAAGTGGGGGGCTTCACCCCCAACACCCCCCACAACCCCCTAACTAAATATACTAACTCTGAGATTGCACTACCATGGGGGGTAAGGGGCAAAGTTCAACAGAATGGTCTTCTGAAGTTGTTGGTCCTTTCGTCTCGGCCAAGTGGGAGTCGAGTAAGTGAGAGGTCGATCTAGTGAAGTAGACCCATATATATATATATATATATATATATATATATATATATATATATATGTGTGTGTGTGTGTCTACTCAAAATGATGTAAACTTACTAATATCTAAACATTTAATACTGACAAAAACGATCTAAACTCACAATATGAAAAAATTGAATTTATACTGAGGAAGGATTTATTCTCTTTCCCTACTATTATGCGACCTCAGAGTTGGTATGAACAATTTGCAACAGGTGTGGGGAGTGCAGCTTCTATTATGGGGGTACATGGGGGGTTTCTCCAACTCAGAGACTGCAGTACAATCGGGAAAGGCTATAAATCCTTCCTTGGGATAACTTCAATTTTGTCAATATTTTTGAGATTAGGTATTTTATGTTTAGATATTTATGAACTTAGATTTTTTGTTGTTGATCTTGCCTAGATATTACTGTGTTTAGATCATTTTAAGTAAACCTATATATATATATATATATATATATATATATATATATATATATATATAAAATGCCCTATAACCATTTTCCACTTATACCTTAATGACACAATTATTTTCACCATTTCGGGAAAGACATTTCAGAATGGTAACCAATTTACTGGAAGAACAAGTAACTATGCCAACTCTGACTAAGACAGGTGACTGCACTAACACAGCATGGATGAACTGCTAGTTCTGTCACTTATGATGTCATCTCAGTACTGATGATTTAATAAATTAAGGTATGTCAAATGCTGGGTAAAAGAGTTATGCCAGGTGTCAAAGACAACAAATCCATACAAAAGACATTATCGCTGGCCAAGGAGAAAATGAAAATGAATAAGAAGCAGCACTGAGTGTGCGTCTGTGCGCGCGTGTGTGTGTGTGTGTGTGTGTGTGCGCTTGTGCGTGTGTGTGCGTGCTCATGCGTCTTTATATGGTGACCCTTTTCCGATAATCTGGCATGCTCTTCTTCTGTGTGTTGAGGATTAAAGAAGCAAACAGTACGATAGTAAAAATGAAGGAACACAGTAATAAATTTCATTAGAAGTACCTGCTGACTATGCAGAAATATGAAGGCCACAGAACTTACTTATACCAGACTAATGCAACTGGCTGTGACTTAGCAGTAAATGTTAGAATAAAGGAGCAATGAATGAACCCCATGTAACAAAATCTATATTTGTGTTCCCTAGCCTGTACCTGCAAGCTACTTGTATATTTCTTTACTTCTATTTACTAAATAAAATATGTTTAATGTCTTTGGTCTCTAGTCCTTCATGACCATCAAGCCTCCTTCGCAGACACTGTGCAGACCCAGCTGTTCTCACTCAGCCAGATGCCCATCAGTCCACTTGTTGTCCTTGTGGATGAGAGCTGAAGCAAAGAAATCAATGCTCTCATGCACTGGATGGGGCGGGGGGCAAGGGTCGAGGACAACTTTAGCTAAGCATCTGAGTTTCTAATCCATGTATGTGATGCCCATAATGTTATGTATCAGCAAATTGCAAATTCATAACAACTCAGTCAAACATAAATGTGAAAAAATTAGTTAAACTGCAACCAAATAGACACACATCCCTGTTCAAAATATTCATAATTTATTAAAAAAATAAACTAAGGCATCTTTGCTCACAAATCAACAAACTAAATGAAATTAAATAACTATTTAGTTATAGGTATGGTAACATTAAAGCACTCTTGATACTGCAAGTTGGGTTTGGATGGGGGGAGGGTCACACCCTTAGTCACATAACTGCCTATGGTGCAACAGACTATCCAGAAGAGTTCATCAAACAATCAAACGGGCAAATGTTAGTTACCAGTGAGTCAAAACTGTGTACACAGTCTTTGTTCTCTGAAAGGACAGGCCTCAGGCTTCAGCAATTTAATTATATCTGCCTTTTAGAAGACTGATCTTTTAACTGGAATTTGTAGTGTATCCGTGGAACTATGCTCAGAAATATAGAAATAGGGTGAGCAGAAATGCAAACTTAACTAGGCTTATAACAAATCATGGAAGAAAAAGCGAGCATAAAAAAGTTATTTTCCTGTTGCTGGGTACTGTTAATATTTGGCAGGTATCAAAGAACTGCCAAAACCAAAAAAAAAAAAATATTCCACTGTATCCTGGCAGCTATGATTCCTCCATTTAAAAAATCAGCTAGCTCCAGCTGAAAAAAAAATTGTAATGTAAACACCACACGTTCTGTTGTATAGTTTTTAGATATGTTATTTGTATCAGGTGCAAAACCAAAAAATACTACTTGTACATTATTTTTCCTTTCAGCACTAGCAATTACGAAGTGCAGTAGCAACTGCCCTTCCTTTGCTCTTGCATTGAAATACAGACAATTATTATACTAATTTTTCTCTTCTATTTCACAATCAAGTGGGGGGAGAAACTTGTGTTGGGTTGACTTGATTACTTTGTCACTGTTTACCTTCATGAGGGCTATGGCCAGGCATTCTAGGCTATAAGCATGCAGTAATGCCCAACAGGGTGTGTGTTACTGTGGAAATAATGCTCAGGGGTGTTCCGAGGCCTAACGCCCTAGGCAGAGTTCCTCTACACCACTGGAAGGGTGTTACTTCCACAATACCACCCTGGTGGGCATTGTTGCAATTAGAGAACAGGCTATTTGTAAGATTATTTTGCATTTCTTTTCTTTGCTTTTTTTAATATTGTATACAAATTTTGATGTAAAATAGTTCCTCCGCTTAATGAATCAGATTTGCTTTAGTATATTTACTTTTGATGGAGGAAGTATTTTACATCAGAAATATAAAATATGTAAGTATTTAATGTCTTGACACACATATGCACACACACACACACACACACACACACACACACACACACACACACACACACACACACGCACACATATACATTGATGTAAAGCATGCCTATCAATGTCTTACTGTAAGAAATCTGGACAAAGCCAATAATAATGAAGGGCAGACTTTAAATACTGCTCTTATAAACTTAAAAAGTTGCTAGAATAATAGATTTTGTTTTGGTGTGCATTTTCTGAAGATTATGAAGTATGAAACTCAAATGTCTGTCATTATTTAGCAACTTTGATTCTCAATGATATGCTAGAAAATGAAAAAAAAATATGACGATTAGACCACAAATATGAGGCAAAAATCTGGACATTTCAGAGGCATGATGTAAATACACACACAGCCACTTTATTTATAATCTGACTTCTGCTTTTGATGAAATAAATAAAACACACACACACACACACACACACACACACACACACACACACACACACACACACACACACACACACAAACCTATACGCACAACGCAGGCATTGAAACCGTTTGAACCCCAATCCCAGCCTCTTTACTGTCCATGGTTTTGCTTTCACTGAGGATTAAAGTCAGTAAAAATTGCCTACCATTATGAGTTTTATAACTCTTAATGTTTACTAAATCAGTACTGATTGATTGCCTGCTGTAGTCGACAATCTTGTCTAGCTATCTCTCACTTTCATGCACACAAGTACACATGCACACATACTATTTTTTTCTTTTATTTAGATTTTCTTTACATTTTATGCTTGCTATACAGCAAAGTGCAGTTTATCAAGTGTAACAAAATGTCAGCCATTTTCTTCTTAACTGTCCGAGCTTCAAGGCAGCTTAATACACTGCCATGAAGAAGCGGACTTGTTTTTCAGCGGGCATTGCATTCATTCTCCTATTACGGTTTAATGTACAGTTTTGCCCATTCCATACGAGTTAATTTTACCTTTTTAACAAAAAAAAAAAAAAAAAAAATTGAGACTGACTTTGCTTTAGCAGCCAATATGCTCTTCTCCAGGGCACATTGTAAGTGTATACTTGTCTATTGGTATAACTCCATTGTTTTTTCCTCTGCACTAGCTTAAGCGTTATTGTCGCGGTTGTCAGTTCATTGTTGATGTATTAATTGTACTGCAAAATGCACAATGCCAGTCATATGCTTACTGAAGTAATAGTGATTGCTAATGTCATGTAAATTTCATTGTACCATTCATATTTCACTTTATATAATAGCGATTGTTAATGTCTTGTAAATTTCATTGTACCATTCATATTTCACTTTATGTAATAGCGATTGTTAATGTCTTGTAAATTTCATTGTACCATTCATATTTCACTTTATGTAATAGCGATTGTTAATGTCATGTAAATTTCATTGTACCATTCATATTTCACTTTATGTAATAGCGATTGTTAATGTCATGTAAATTTCATTGTACCATTCCTATTTCATTTTATATAATAGCGATTGTTAATGTCATGTAAACTTCATTGTCCCATTCATATTTCACTTTATGTAATAGCGATTGTTAAAGTCATATAAATTTCATTGTCCCATTCATATTTTACTTTATGTAATAGCGATTGTTAATGTCATGTAAATTTCATTGTACCATTCATATTTAATTTTATGTAATACCTTATAATGAATTGTTTTGCCAGTAACCCAGGTCGTGGCTGAAAAAGGACCTCAGACCAGTCCTCTTGTCTGTTTAATAAACTGTACATAAGTAAATAGATAAATACTTCCATTCTCCTGCCTATCAATAATGGATAAATCCTTTTTTTTTTCATTCAAGTATGTATCCATAACTTGCATACTGAAACTGATCTTAACTATTTGTACTACAATACTTTTCTTCCTGTCCTCTAGCCCATCTTGTGGCTTAGTGGCTAGCAAGATGATGACACACATTGGACACCATTACTTCTCATCATCCATGGCCAGGTGCAATACAAGGGCATTTTACATTTCTTCCTAACATGAGACGGAGGCATCTACAGTGATGAAGCACGTGCTAATCATCATCTACCTCTCTCCTAACAGCATTAAAAGCACCTGTTGTGCCACCACCTACCCAGCCAAAGGAGTCAGAGTTGCAAAGGTAAACTCAAACTCACTTTCCAACATGGAAGTGTCTGCTATTATATCTGCAGTACACATCTTCTATAACTGATTCTAATAGTATGAGTTATCACTTAATCAGGTCTTCTCACAGCAAAACTAACACAAAATTGCTGCTGCAGTAAACTGGAAAGACTTCATCAGAGGATCAGAGCAGGAAATCCAAATCAAGAGTTTGGAGAAAGCGTCACAAAACAAGCCAACAGGTTCCCGATTGAAATGTTGGCACTCATAATGCTGAGGGCTGGCACGCTGATAAAAAAAACAGAATGAAAACCCAGAGCAAGTGCAAATATCGAACATCACTCTTCTTCTTTAGACTTCTTTTATCAGGGTGGAGGGCAAGCCCCGCTGTATTCCTGCTTGTGGGAGGCAAACTCACCTACCCCCACCCCCCCCAAAAAAAAAAAAAAATTACATATACCAATTCAAAGATTGCCATACCTTGGAGAAAAGGGATTATTCCAAGAAATGGCCATCTCAGACTTATATATGCAAGTCTGTTTTTTGACCATTCGGTTTCTGTGTTTCAGGACTCTATTTAGCAGGTCCCAGCATTTCAAATGGTTAGCTGCCAACCAGACAGTGCTGTAGTGGGTGTTCCAAAAGGTATAGCAAACTGGACACCTAGCAGAATGTTAAGGAAATGTAGTGCATGACCTCTTGAGCATTCAGCACTGCATGCATGGGATGACAGACCACAAAGTAGAGTTTTGTGAGCAGGTATAGGACCCATATGTGGATACACAGTTTACTGGGTATAACAAGAACAAGAAACCATTTACAAACAAGCCATATAGCCAAATTCTAAAATAATTATTCTCAGTGTAAGTGAATTATTTGAGTATTAAAAAAGATATGTTCTCCGGCAACATACAATGCCTACATATTTGGAAAAGGCTATACTTTGGGGGAAGAGGTAACTACAAATTTTTCTATGCCCCCACTGTGTACTTTTTCAACTGTAGTAAAAATAAAATCTCGTCACTAGTGAACCCTAAACTAGGGATAAGGATTTAGCTAAGTTTGAGGCCTAGAAGGTAAATAGGCCAATTGAAGAGAGCAGGAAAGGGAGATAGAAAAGATAGTCCAAAAATTAAACAAACTCCAATTAAAAACAAAGTAGCTCCCCGATCTGCCAAACTAATGTAATAAAACAAGGGAAAAGGTTACCTATTGCTCATTAAATACGACTTTAGATCAAAAAGCTATCAAGCCCTAAGGGTTACACTGCAAAGCAAACCATCAGTAAACAATATACAGAGAGCAGTGAGGAGTGTGGGGCATTATGGGACTGGGAGGAGGAGCCTGAGCTTTGAGAAAGCAAAGCCCTACAGATGCCAAGGTGATGCTGTCTGGGGTGACCAATCCTGCTGCTTGAAGTGGACGGACTGGACCATGTAAGATGCTCCCATTCATATTGAAGGAACAACTTTAACAGCTCTATGTTTTCTTCCTCACTCTGTTCCTTACTTACTATCTTCCATCTTTCATCTGGACTGCTCAAAGGCATCCAGATTTGTTACAGCTAATAACTATTTAAAGAGGGAATTCCAAGTCTGTTACACATCAAGTGGAACTGTTTTTTTTTTTAAACTTTTTTTAAGGTTTGTTACATATTAGCAAAGTTCATCTAATCAATGTGTTGATTAAATGCCATAACTGCATGTTGATGCTTGGTGTTTTTTCTTTACATCCTGGTTCATGACTGAAAAGAGTTGATGGAAGACCTTGGTACAGTCTACTCACCCAGTTAACAGATGTTAAGTAAATGAAGAAACAGACTTAACATAAATAACAGAAAAAAGCAACAATGTAAGAAGCAGGACAGAAAAAAAAATTGAAGACGATGAGCTGCAAACTCAGAGTTCCGAGCATGAATCCTGCAGAACTTGTTTTAAATATCATCTGACATCACCCTGAGTAGGGCACTTAATGACATTGTAAGGCCAAGGTATTTCTCTGAATACAGAAACATCTTTTTAAGCACCAACCACGTTTGAAATTAAATAAACCAGCAGTTCAAATTCAATAGTACAACCAATGCTGGTTTGGCTTAACAGGGCCCCCAATAACACCCTATAATCTATTATTTATTTATTTGACATTTGTTAACCAGGAATGTACAATTGAGCCAGAGCCCTTTTTCAGAGGAGGCCTGGGGAGAAAATCTTCTCAAGAGGTAACACAAATAACATAGAGGCTTATCAAAAACGACTAATTAACAATAATGTTACAATATAAAATAGAGAAATATAGCATAAAGTACATTTGAATACAAATAATAAAGCTGAGAATTAACAGAGTACAGAGTTTGCTGTTAACAGTTAAGAAAATTCACAAGAAACAAATTGATTGTTACAATAGAGGAAGGGGCAATAGAGATGTGAACTAGCAGAGTTCAGGAAAGGTAGGATATTAATGGGAGGAGGAGAAAAGGGTTAGTAAAGGTAAATAGAAGCTTAAGCAACATGAAGACAAAGAATGCACGAACAAGGAGCAGACCAAGTTAGAGAAGGTTGAGACGAGCAATAAAAACACGAGAGACGATTCTCTCAAAATATTTGTTTGGGATACAGCTTTTCTCTGATGAACAACATACCAACACACAAGCAATGATAACTACAAACAAAATTTTCTTTATCATCTTTCATTCAGACAAGAAACCTGGAGACTCTGAAACCAACACCATCACAAAGAAGAAGTACCTCAATCAGGAAGAGGGAAGCTGAAGCTAAAATTCTCCTTTCCCTAGTCAAACAGGACTGAGTACAACTGTGACATAGGGAGATTCTGCAGCCCAGCTATCTGGAATTTTGAAAATAATTATATGCCATTTGTGAATGCTGACATAATTCATATAGGATGCTTGTGTTGCAGATGTATTGGAACGGTCATGTATATATCAAACTAGGGTTGTACAGACATGTGTGTTTAAAAGATACTTCATGAAGTGCTTGTGCTTAAAATGTAACCAGAGCATGCGCCCTACTGGAATAGAACATAGGTGTAACATGCACTATTGTAACTGTTTAAATGTATATATTTAACAGTGGAGACTGGAATATAGGAGGTTAATAACTTCAGAAAAATAACTGAATTTAAATTACCTTATGTCTAGGCCATAAAAAATGTTACTTATCAGTTTCAGTGCAGTAGGAGTCATAATGTCTGTACTAGAGAGCTTTCTGTATTGTCTTTAAATGTGGAGGAATGTAAATTGCTTTATAACTTCCAGTATCTGCCAAACATCGGAGGTTTAGGTATTTTCACAGGTAGATGCTAAATGCTACCAGCTGCCATCAATGATTGTTTGGGGCCTGGGATAGAGTCAGATGACAAGACATGATGCCATTCTGGAAGCTATCCCAGCAGTGATATTTGAGATATTAATTTGAGGAGTCTCTGAAGAGAGACGGCATTCTGTATTCAGTCTTTGACCTGACAACAATTAGAGAAGCTCTATTCACCACGTTTGCCTTGCTCTGTAAGCAAGTTTCTAGGGAATAGTAACTCTCTTAGATATAGTCAGGAACATAGCAAAGCTTAGTTTAGATATTTTTCTTGATTTATTTGAGACTGTCCAGCAATGTTGTCTTAAATATTTCCTATGATTTTGAATTCTGATATGACTGTAAATATATATTTCGTATTGTCTTGTTCTTTTATTATTTATTATTAAATACATGTAAACATTTCATTGTGGCTGATTGGTCTAGAGATATTTAAGTTCTAAGAGTAGTTGCATATTTATTTGTTGACACTGTGGGCCACTCCTAATAGCTTTGCTCTTGGTCAAACTACTATTTGTATTAATAGTAATATTACACAGTAAGATTGGACACCCTTTGTTAAGGGCCTTAAAGTAGCTGATAAGGAGATGGCTGGTGGCAGTGATAACTACCTTATAGTCTGGGCAAAAGGGGGCATAACTAATAAACCTCTGCCAGCCTTTCCCAGGTGTGTGTGTGTGTGTGTGTGTGTGTGTGTGTGTGTGTGTGTGTGTGTGTGTGTGTGTGTGTGTGTAAATCAAACCTTAAAGGGTGTGTGTATCAGCTACTTGGGGAGGGATACAAAGCACTGGTTGGACAGAGAAGGTGCTGGAGGTCTTTGCTTGGCCACTAAGCTGAGATCTCAACTGCATAGCTGTGCCAGTGGGGAGTCTTACTGGGGATCTGGAGAAAATGGGAGAAACCAGCCCTGGAGTGACTATGGTCTCTGTGTGCTCTTAAGGGAAATTACACTTGATACAGAGAGTTGCATCTTGTAATACTGTGTGTGTACATTGTCATCCTGCCAGTGTACATCACCCACTGGTGCCAGTGGTGAGGATTGAGGCTCCTTGACTACTGGTTCAGTAGTGGGGCGTCACAACAACAATTACTAATTGTGGCTGTTGCAGACAGTGGCCTAGATCAATCACAATACTCCAAATCTAACTATTATTAACTGTGGATGTCACACAGAATGGCATAGCTTCAGTCACAATGCTCCAAATCTAATAATTAAAGGAATGAAAGGGATCAATACAAAACTCTCTTCTCACCCCCCCCCCCCGCCCATTTCTGCAGTCCTTCTTTCTCTCAGCAGTTCTTCTGATAAGGTGAAATGTGGATCCTTTAATTGTCTCTCAAAACAGTAATGATGCTCTCAAAAACATACAAGTCACTAAAAAATATAACGTCTAATGTTCACAAACCTTTTTTCTTTCACAATGAGTGCTCTAGGTGCTTATTTCCTTTATCAGGTTAAAGATGCAGACTACATACACACAAAAGGCTTAAGCTGGGACAATCACAGCTTCTCTCCACAGAAACTCCCAGAGACAAATTAAAGATCTTTCTGTCCAATCCAGGAATTAAGTCAAATACTTTTGATTTCTCCCAGTGATTATTTAGGCAGCTGTGCCCTGTAATATCCACAGGAAAGGCTCTGTGTGATGTGCCACAATTTTTCTTTAAATTAGGTACAGGAAGGGAGTTGCAGGTTGCTCATTACTGCAAATGGTGATACGAAATGTTAACAGAAAAAGAAGAAAGGAAGAAAGAAAGGGAAAGAAATAGACACTCTGGCTGTATGTGCTTTGTGTGCTTTCATCTTAATGGTGCCTAAGAAATGCTGTGTGGTTTGCAGCAAATGTTACTATTTAAGAATTGCTTAACGCTTCCTGCTCACTGCCATGGAAATAAAACCAGAAAAAAAAAAGTTTTCATTTGCTGCCTCTGTTTTTAATTAATGGTCCCCTCCTCTGGAAAATATGAGGCGTGCACTTTTTAGTATTTATAACTATAACAGATATACCAGAATGCACACGTCCTTGTAAAACTACAACTGTTTGTACTGCTGGTAGAAAATAAGCATAAAACAGATTCAAAAATAATGGCTGCATCAGTGCCACTGCCCCTAGTTTAAATTGCTCGCTTTACACTCATCCATTCCTGAAATGCCTGTAGTTTAACTGCTCATTAGAGCCATAAGCAGCAACATTCATAGAAGATTGGACAACTGCTCCTGTCGCCATTAATGAGAGGCCAACAGGAAGCACACAGGTGCTGTTCTCCTGCCAGGATACTTGCACTTTCATCCAGAAGCTAATAAAGGAACAATGCAGAAAAAAGAGGAGTAATAAAAATAGGGAAGGGGTTCCAAACCTGTATAGGATGACAGAATGCCTCTGCAGCCCTGTGACAGGGTCTAACACAGCCTAAACTTCAAACAGGCTGGGTGCAAGCAAGCTAAGGGAAAACACAAGTAGAAAAACAATAGGTGCATTTGAATAAAGTTTCTGACAACTGTGAAGAGAAACTATAATACGTACTAGCTATTTTCACTGCTAATATTATCACTCATTATATACCTGAAACTGGCTCACCCTCCTGCTATCACACAAGACTAAACCCTAAAAGTGTAATCAAAAGCTAAAAATACTGCACTGATCGGCCCAGACAATATCACTGCACATCTTAAAATAGCATGATGCACGATTTAGCCACACCCCTAACAACACTGCTCAATCTCACTGTTCCTACAAGTTTTGTAGCAAGTGAATGGAGAACAGTTTACAGTCATTCCTATGCATAAGGCAGGACCTTCCACAGACCCATAAGTCTGACTAGCCTCATAAGCACAGCAATGGAAAGACTTGTCGTGGAACTAATCGATCAGGACATAGGGAACCACCAGTCACTGGACCTGTCTCAGCATGGTTTCACCAAGGGCAGGTCATACTTACTTAACCTGATGGCCGATTTTGAAAAGGTCACCAAAGCAATGGATGAAAGCAAAATGGTTCACACAGCATACCTCAACCTGGCCAAAGCTTTTGACACAATTCCTCACTCAGGCATAATAGAAAAGATAAATAAACTGGGAATAAATCCCTATGTCAGCCAGTGGATTGCCAACTGTTTTATGGATAGGATGCAGAGAATCAAAATAGACAGTTACCTCCACAGAGACCACTCACCAGTGGAGTCCCCCACAGTTCTGTGCTGGGATCTCTCCTGTTTGGCATCTACTTTTCTGAAGTAAAAGCCAGTACCAAAGGGCTCTAGCTGACTAAGTTTGTAGATGACTGCAAGGTAGGAGCATTCATTGAATGTCCAAAGTGACTTGGACATCCTGCAGGAAGGTTTCTCCCAAATGAATAACTGGTGCCAAAATCATAGACTGAAACTAAATGCCAAAAAAAAATGCATTACTGCATCTTTTGGGAAGTCATGTACCCCACAGGAACTATCACACTGACAACACACCCCTATGAGTTGACCAGGTTGTTCAGGATTTGGGAACTTATGTGGAAAATGACTTAACTTTTGACCAACATGTATCCATTGTTGTAAGAAAGCCCTTCTGCATTGCACAGCTTGTAAACAAAGGGATTGGGTATACATCTAGGGATGTCATTGTCCCCCTTTACAGAGCCCTCATTGCCAATCAATAATAACAATGCCCCCTTTGGAATGCATCTGTCCAGATACATGCAACAACTGGAAAACCCACAGAGATACCTTAGTTAAAAGGATCTTCTTCTTTCGGCTTTTCCCGGTTAGGGGTCGCCACAGCGGATCAACAAGGCCTAAACGCACCAGGCACTAGATGAGCCAGCTATAACTCTGATGAGGAAAGACCAGAGCACTTAAAGCAGCAGGAAGTGTAGAGCCTATTGGCATATACCCACCAAGACAACAACCTACCTTTTTTCTCAACAGTCTTGTATCCTGTTTAAAGTTTCTTTTGCAAGCATTCCATAACATTTCCAGTGAAAGGGCACAAACAAACTAACTAAACCTTTATACACTCTTCTTTCTGAATAACCTTTACCTTACTGTGTTCCAAGATTACTAGCATTTTCAGATGGGCAGCACTTATTAGATTTTTTCCATGATTCTCCAGCAGTCAGTACTGCATGGAGACACCTAACGTTATTCTCTAAACCAGGATATAGAACAGCAATATAGAATGGGGTGAAGATACTTACTAAAATTATACTAAATACTAAAATTATTTGATCTTTGTAACCACAGTGCTTCATTGACAAGACCTCTGCAAAACTGCTCTTGGATCCTGGGTATAACCCTGATTTCTATTCATTGCAGGTATGGAGAATGCATGTTCCAAACTATGTCTGGTATCACTAGGTCCTTCTCCTTTTAAAAACATGCTAATTGACAGTCTGCACTAAAATTTGTCCATATGTGTCTTGCATGCATATATAGACACACAAGCACACACATAAACATTCATATACATATATCTATCTATCTATATATATCTATATATATATATATATATATATATATATACATATATATCTATATGATAATGTATTGAAAAAAGTACATTATCGAACAGCAAGTGATTGAACCTAACTAGTCAGTTACCAGTTGGCCACCTGCACCCCACACACCAACTGTTAATTATATGCCAACTCTGAAATTGTAATACAGTGGGGAAAGGGGAAATCCCCGATTGCTGCTATAAAAAGCCGGTAAATGTGATCAGGTGATTTCTGATTAGCTGTACTGGCTTTTACCCCTTCAACAACTGGTGCTCGCGACCAATTATTGCCAATCCATAAACGTATTTCTTTGTCTTTATGGCATAGGTTATATCTGAAAAGGGTTCATAAACCAGTCTATTTATCTGATTAACAAGCAGGTAAATAAAAAAAACTGACAAGACCCAAAAGAAAGTTTCCCATTTGGAGGAGTAATAGAACAGCCTGGAAAACACTGTAATGATGTGCAATAGGAGGAAGGGCAGATGTTTCCGTATACCTGTGTTAATTTCCAAAATTCCACAAAGATTTCATGTTCACAACTACTTGCATCAAGAGTTTCTCCAAGATACAGTACTCAGTGCAAATTATATCCTTATTTCTAGTTGGTGCTGCAGTACTGGTACAGGAAAGACGACTTGGCCTGGCTTCATCTTGAAGAAAAATTAAAAAAAAAGTTAAGAGTGCTAACTTCTGAATTAAGTCTGTTAACTCTTTAAAATGATCATAGATTCATAGATTAGTACTAGGCTAACTGCCCTTGCGAGCCATTTTAAGCCTAGCCAATTATCCCTTATGAGACTCAAACCCTGCACCTTGTCTTTGTAAGACAAA
Source organism: Protopterus annectens (assembly GCF_019279795.1). Taxonomy (NCBI): domain Eukaryota; kingdom Metazoa; phylum Chordata; order Ceratodontiformes; family Protopteridae; genus Protopterus; species Protopterus annectens. The sequence goes on along the minus strand of NC_056745.1, from coordinate 179,070,784 downwards.
CACCTTAACCATTAGGCCACCCTCCCAACCCAAATAAATTCCCACTGCCAGTCTCGAACCCAGGACCTTGGTAACACTAGTCTGTATGACCTACCACTAAGCCATGACTCTCATATCATTTGATCATATGAACCATTTAGCGTTTGGTATGCAGGTTTACAGTCTGAATGTAGTGCACTGCTTTACAGCCATTTCCCACTAAACAAATTTTTTTAGTTTTCAATTTGATGACTTACATCTGCTTACAATAGCTTCATAATGAAACTCTGACCAATTTGCAGTCACCCTTGCAACACTGATCACAAAATGCTGAAGGCACTTGAATGAGACCCACAATGCAAAGGAAGAAAAACAGTAACAATGAGATTTTGCAGGAGGTACGCCCCTCTACACTCATCTTTAAACCAGTGCCAAGAGGGGTGGGATGTGAAAGTGCTTGGGCACAAGTTGCTCAGAAGGACAGAGACGGGTCAGACGGGCATGGACTAATAAGTGATTTAGATAAAAGAGGATTCAGACTGTGATGAACACCATCCATCCCTTAAAAGGAGCAAAAAAGGGTTACAATCTTGGGTAAGTGCCCTGGGGGTTAAAGTAGAGGAGGAGGGTGGCACACTGGTGGGCAGACACAGAAACTTCAGGGTGGAGGATGAAAGACTACAGGGGATAAAATAATGGAGTGGGACAATGAAAGTTACAGTCATTGGAGAGCCAACTCTAATAAAAACAGACTGCAAAATTCCAACTTCCATGGCACCGATAAAAAAGCAGTTCAATCTGCTGGTGTAGAACTGCACCAGGAGGACAGAATATTAGATGTGGTCCTAACCAAGGTAGAGGGGTCATGGATGTCCAGACGAAAGCATGATCAGCCAACAATGATCATACCACTGTGAATTAGTGTGTGTGTGTGTGTGTGTGTGGGCCCAAAGATTACAAAGACTAAAACGTTTACAGTTATAAAATATGATGAAATGGTTAAAAGGTAAAACATGACTTATTGAACTGGGAATAGGATGCAGCCAAGGGACCCATTGGGGTGTTTCCCAGGGACCTCAAATTTCTAGTTGATGTGCTAGCAGATCCCCTAACTGAGATTTCCAGGAACTCACTAGCCGGTGTACTCCCTGAAGAATGGAAGGCAGCAACTGTGGTAACCTTCTACAAGGGGTGACTAGGGCAAATCCACAGAACTATGGGCAACAGGTCTTTACAGCAGAGGCAGGAATGCTATCAGAAGAATCGTGCGTTACTGATTACTGGTGATCATATAGGACAACAGTAATCAGGACAACTAACATGGGTTCAGGGCCAGAAGAAACTGTCAGACAAACCTGATTTAGTTTTATGACTGGCCTACAGGAGAACTTGACATGAAAGTACAGCAGACATGATATACCTGGATTTCTTAAGGTCTGTCAATATTTCAGTCCCAAGATGGAAACAATTAGTCTTTATCTTTCCCCAACCTAGCCAGTTCTCCTAAGCGACTTAGTTGCTGCATGGTTCAATAGCAGGACACAGAGAGTTGAGCTGAGATGGATAATGCCAGGAATTATGAAACTACTTGCCAGCTAACTTCAGGGGGCAGTCTTGAGCCCAGAACTCTACTGTATGTTCATTTCAGACATAATGGGGGGGGGGGGGTAAGAGGAAAGGATCAACATCTTTGATGGCAGCATAAAGTTAAGGGCATCAGCACAGGGTGGACTGAAATCTGAATCTTGGCCTAGCTTACATATACCCCTTATAATAACCTCCAAGACAGAAACTTGTGGGATACCTTTGGGATGCATGGCTAGGCTGATATAGACTCTAGTGGTTGTTAGCCTAATATACACCAGTGAACCTATAGGTTGTGTGGGTAGTTGGTAGACATACAGTCCTTGCAGTCCAACAGATCATTGAGGAGCCTAGCCCATTTTACCAGTTATCCCAAAGCACTGTTTGCTTAACCAACTTGCTCAAGGTCACGCAGTAGACAACTGAAGGCTGAGGGAATCAAACCTGGACCACAGGAAGCAGCTCATTAACAGTTCAAAGCTTTAACCTTCTACACCAGCTGACAAAGTAAAACACTAGGCTTGTCCATGATCAGACAAGAAATGCCAACTTCCAATAACAGAGCTTGTTTCACCAGTGCATTTATGATGAAAATCTAAACTTCTAGTTCTGAGAGGCAAGTCCTAACATTTACTTCAACACAAACTGCCTGCAAGCAAAGCAACAGGGTCACAACAGTACAATTATCAAATGTATTGCAATGAACCAATACCAGTAGCTCAGGAAGCTGATACTATAAGGGCTGATGTAAGTCAGAAATACTGATCATTCTGCCTAGGTGAGGGTTAGTACAAATCATACATTCTCTAATTCTGCTTGTGTCATTCAGTGGTACATGGGACAGGGGACTGCCACGATTCTAAGACCAAGCTTGGATCTCTGTGAGAAATGAGCTGAGCTTCAACTATGATTATTTGAGAATTTCTCATAAGGCATAACGGCAAGGAAGAGAGAACAAGCAGCACTTATGAGAGGAAAACTATGCTAATGCTAAAACAGAGTAACTGCAAACTACAACATAGGAGGTAATCCCCTGAAATCTGAAGAAGAAATATGGGCTCTAGGGACCCAAGTAGATAGACAGCTTTCCTTTGATAACCATGTTGCCAAAGTGGTTAGAAAATCCTTCTATGTGACCCATTTGATCACGAAAGGGTTCGCATCAAGATCTAAGGATGTAATGGTGCCCCTCTACTCTTCCCTCATCAGACCCATTATTGAGTACAGTGCACCATTTGGAATGTACCTGGCTAGACATCTCCAGCAGCTGGAGAGACCAGAAAGGTACCTAACCAAGAGGATTACTGGCCTCACACAGTTGCCCTATGCAGCACGATTGAAAAAGCTTAGACTGTTCTCTGTTGCATACCGCTTTCTCAGAGGCGATCTCTGTCTAACGTACAGAGCCATGTTCAACCCAGAATTGTTGAACATGCTCCATCTTAGCAAAACCAAATATACTCGAACTACATGCTCTAGGGATATAAATCTCAACACAACAATGAATAGAACATGCTGGAGGGATAGATTCCCTTCGCAGAGACTTCCCTTACTATGGAACAGGGTCCCCCTCACTATCATTCTTCAAGAGGAACCTTGATGAGTGGATGGGTAACAGAAAGTTCACACCGGGGATCACACCAACAGCACTACTAGATAGGGGCCAAGGGTACTAGCTGCTAGTACAAGGGTCTAGGGAACTACTAAAGGGGCGGTGAATACCGCACAACGTGGCTGGGCTAATATATGCCTTCGGGCAGATAGCCCAGTACCAACCCATGAACCTATAATAATCAAACTAATCAAAAACATTGGTGAAGATTCCAAATTCAATGATGTCCCTTCAAAATTCAGCTGTGGATCATTACTTGCTCAAATGCATATCTTGCTAGTCCATATAACATTCAAGCAACTTGTTTGTTAACCCTCTCAGTGATGAACAGATGACATTACTGTATCTATACTTTGGGGGGGGGGGTACTGAAAATATGAGGGCATGATGCAAAGAGATGTTGAAGAGGAAAAAAGTATAATGTATGAAAATAACAATGGAGAACGTCCTTGAAATGCTTATTCATATATGTGACCTAATTCTGGAAGCTGCTGTGGTGAATAAATAGACCTGTTTAAAAAAAAAAAGACAGAGAGAGAGAGAGAGAGAGAGAGACAGAGACAGAGAGAGAGAGAGACAGAGACACAGAGATGACTGATTTTACAGTCGAGTGCAGAGGACCTGCACATACTACAAACATTCTTGAGAAGTACACATTGTTACTGCAGTGATCTTCCCGATGCTCATCTCAGAAGAATCGCTGTTTAAAGATCATGAGCAAAGGTAACCCCCTCATCTTCTAAAAGCAGGAGAACCGACTATCCACTTAGAATGTACATTTGGGTTGCAGAAGGTGGCCCAACAGAAAAAAAAATGTGCGTGTTTTAATACTCAAAAATTAAAATAAAAATGCTTACTTTCAGTGTGCATGGTGCATGCAGCCGAGACTTCATCTGTAAACAAATTATCATGACTAGCTGAGTGATGTCATTACTTCAGGTTCAGGACGTACTTGACATAAATCATGTCAAGTATGGAATTAAAACTATTGGGAGAGAGCAAAGTCAAAGCAACAGTCTGCTTAACATAAAATTTAATGAATAATGTACACCCATTATATACTATGTTTGTTAGACTGTTCAGTTTACTGTGACTGATTTAGTATGGCAGGAACACACTGTTACAGAAACAAAACACTCCGAGGACATTACCTGTAGAAAACATGCACTATAAAAAGGAGAAACAGGTATGTCCTTGGGGAAACATGCAGACAAATTAATAATCTAACAATAACATTACCCCAGGGCAGAAGCTGAAACAAAAAATCTTCTGTCACAAAAATAAGTCTTCAAGTCATATCCTTCTATGCACACATGACAGGAAAGGAGAAAAAGATGAAACTGCAAGGTGCCTGGGTCTGAAAGATTTGTCAAAATAGAATCACAACATGCAGTACTCACAAATAACCTTCAACGTAATGTTTTTGCCTTCACACTTGATCTTTAAGCTTCATTTCAACTGATTTGCTTTTGTTATTTGACTTGTACTTTATTTTTTTCTCAAAATGTTTTATTTTATTAAGAAATTTACAGAACATAAAATATGACAAACTTTATAGTCTTACAATGTAAATATAACAGTAAATATTTGAAATAATTAAAAAAGACTATTTACAAGATATATATATATATATATATATATATATATATATACATATATATCAATCTCCGGCACCTTGCAGTTTCATCTTTGCTCCTTTCCTGTCATGTGTGCATAGAAGGATATGACTTGAAGACTTGTTTTTGTGACAGAAGATTTCTTGTTTCAGCTTCTGCCCTGGGGTAATGTTATTGTTAGATTATTATTGTTTCCGCATGTTACAAGATTATATATATATATATATATATATATATATATATATATATATATATTTTTTTTTTTTGCCTTATACTTTAAGTGATTTGTTTTGGACCTTTTAGTATTTGTCAGAGAGGGAGAAAGATTAGGGAATTAACTGCTAATTGAGGTTGCTATTATAATTGTGGAAATAAATCTTATTAGAAAATGCTGTCTTTGATACTAGGGAAACATGGCAGCAAAATATATTCCCTGCCAACTACAATATTTTAGAATTCTCCTAGCTTTCTGTATTTGATATCTTTTCACAAATTAAATAAAAAATAACTACTTTATAGCTGAAATAACCTGCATTTATATTCAAGTTATTAACACAAAACATGATTAACATGTTTTCAACCCATAACTAAGTTGTCATCACATACTTTGTGACAGTTTAAAGGAAAGAATAATTACTACTAGTGTGTGTGTGTGTGCGCGCACAGAAAAAGAGAGGTAGAGAGACAGAAATGGTTCACATAAAAGGAAAAGTAATACATTTTTGTACAAAATAATTTTTCAGATAAATTGCACCTCACTTTCATATAAACAAATGATAGTTTTCACAAGCTGGTAGCAGTGTTGTGCTTTAAAATTCAAGCTAAGGTCATTTAGGGTTTATTCATTCACTGGTTGACTCTGTATTAGTAGCTGTATTTAGAGCACAACCAAAAGCTGTTTGCTGAATTTCCTGTTTGCACTTAATTTTAAATCGTTTTTTTCTTAAAACTTGCATATTTTCTGTCCTTGACCTAGCACTCTTGTGTGGGGTCATTTACTGCACTGTTATAACTTGATATTACTTGTGAACCTCTGCTATCTCTGTAAAAACAAAAACAAAAAAATCTTGCTTTTTCCCACTTTTCTGAGAGTTAAAAGTTCAGTTACAGGCTTGCTGTTCCTGAACTGTTTGAAAGTTTCTTTTGCTTGGGCTGAAGGAGGGTCTCTGTGTTCATCAGTGGCAGTGACTAACATTGAGCAGCTTCAGAGGTGGTTACTGACTTGAAACTGTAGTTTTATTGGCCACTAGGGTCATTTCCATAACTCCTTCATCTTCCTCTCTTAAAACCTAGTTTCAGGCTTGTTGGCTGTTGGTGAAGCACCCTCCAAGAGGAAAACGCTGAGAGAAGAAGGAGCCACTTTTGAGATTTTAAGTATTTTTCTCTGTTTATTTGCTAAGTTTTTCTGCATAGCTGCCTAGCTTGAGCATTTTCTGGCTTGTTAAACTTGATTTCTGTATTAGTAGCTGTATTTAGAGCACAACCAAAAGCTGTTTGCTGAATTTCCTGTTTGCACTTAATTTTAAATCGCTTTTTCTTAAAACTTGCATATTTTCTGTCCTTGACCTAGCACTCTTGTGTGGGGTCATTTACTGCACTGTTATAACTTGATATTACTTGTGAACCTCTGTTATCTCTGTAAAAAACAAACAAAAAAAAAATCTTGCTTTTTTCCCACTTTTCTGAGAGTTCAAAAGTTCAGTTACAGGCTTGCTGTTCCTGAACTGTTTGAAAGTTTCTGTGAGGCCATTTTGCTTGGGCTGAAGGAGGGACTCTGTGTTCATCAGTGGCAGTGACTAACATTGAGCAGCTTCCTGCCCCGTAGAGGTGGTTACTGACTTGAAACTGTAGTTTTATTGGCCACTAGGGTCATTTCCATAACTCCTTCATTTGTCCTCAGAGGAGTGGTTTAAGGCAGTAACTTGTAGTTTATTGGCCATTTTGGGTCATTTCCTGTCTTTTCCAGCCCCTGCTATAAAGCCACTAGGGCAGCGGCGGTTAAGCAGGTTTAAACTATTCGGCTACCTAAAGTCCACTCTTCAAATTTTCCCTTAAAACTACCTTCCTCGAACTATACTACTGATCTAATCAGCGTATCCTATAATTAAAAGATCATCTCTACTTGACTCCAAGTAGACTATTCTCTATCTGTTAAACGTAGCACTTGCTCCTACAGTACTTATTACCTTGATACGGCACTCTTGTCATAGATAGTACCCCAAAAGGCAACCCCATTTCTCGGTCACCCACGTCCCGGAATCTTTTTAAAGTTTTTTGTCTATTCCTTCTAGCATGTCGAGGGATCAGTTGCTAGTGTCCTCTCCTGCTCAGCTGGTGAACCTAACATCTCCTCCTCCCACAAAACACAAATACATGCGTGAGATGCAACTATACGGCCAAACTGGAGGCTGAGCTCTCTCAACATAGGACTGGCAAGACCAGTCAGGAGGAGAAGGTTACCACACACACTATAGACCCAGTCTCACATAGTACCATTACAACCTCAAATCATACACATAAACACACAAAGACATACAGGCTCTGATCAAAAATCTACCAAAACAGCAGAGGCCACCAAAGCAGACACCCAAACAACCACCACCTCAGAACACAACACCTGCAACACATAGACCTCACAGTCAGAGTGTCAAACAGTCACAGCCCTTAAGGCCAAACACAATGCCAGACACCCTAGTCATTGGTGACTCCATAGTCAGACACACTGCAGACTGAGTAAGGAGAAGGTCACAGTAAGCTGCCTGTCGGGCGCTAGAATCGCCACATACGCAGCACAGCACTCTCTCTCAACAGCAGCAGGTACAAATATGCACTGTCCATTTCCACGCCTGGTGCGACCTGAAAGAGACATTGAGGAGCTCTCTGATTATGTAGCCCAGGCAGGTATGACCCTGACCTTGAGCAGTATCCTACCTTCACCAAGAATGATGCCACAATACAGAGATAAGATGATCAGCTTTAACAATTGGCTTAAACACTGGTGTCATTCAAAGGGGATCCAGTGGCTGTCTGCCTGGGATGAGATGCTGGACCCCATAGTGCCTTTTTAGGGCAGGCTCAAATTTAAACCTACCACCCTAGAACACAAAAAGGAAAACTAAGGGTAATGCTGCTCAATGCCAGAAGTCTAAATCTCAAAATGCAGGCCCTTCTCAGTATGGAGGACATTGATGTCTGTGCTGTGACAGAAACCTGGTTCAAGGCTCCTGAGAGCACCCCAGCGCTATCAGGTTTTACCACATATCATGCCCCAAAATCCGGACAATACCAAGAAAGGAGGGTATCCATATTCATCAAGGACACCCACACCTCAAGACTCATCGGAGACCATCCAGGTGCAATTAACCATAGGCAAGACTGCTCTGCAAATTGTAGCATGTTACAGGCCACCCTCACAAACTCAGGAACCTCACATGGCCTTCCTGAAAACACTAGAGGATAAATGTATCACCAAACACCATCATACTAGGTGACTTCAATTACCCTAATATAGACTGGGAACACTACTCAAGACCAAACACACTAGCTCAAAAGTTCCTGGAATTCATAAACTCAAATACCATGGAACAACTAGTCACCATCCCCACAAGAGGAGATAACATACTTGATCTCATCATCACGAACATGGGAGCACAATGTTCAACACCGGAGGTGTACCCCTCACTGGTGAGATCAGACCACAAACTAGTCTCGCTGGAGGTCCTCATCCCACCCCACCTGAAATAAAAAGACCACAGTAAAGAACTTCTCAAAAGCCGACTTCACACTTCTAAAGACTAGTGTGGTCTCCTTTAAGGCCCCAAAACAGTACTCAAGCCGCTGAATCACTTACAAATGCGCCTTCTACCAGCACCTGCAGGACTACATGGATAAGGCAATCCCAAGCAAAACAAAGACTCAGTCTGGTGGACCCCAGCCATAAACAAACTCTACAACAAAAGGAGGAAGCTACTACAAGATAGAGCAAAATCCTTAAAAGGTAAGACACCCTTGATCACTATAAGTAAAAACTAAGAGCTCTCATAAAATCATCCAAAGCAAATTTCGAGAGAAAATAGCTAAAGACTCAAAGACAATCATAAGGCCTTCTTTAGCTATGTTAGAAACCTGGGAGGAAACTCCCAGATATGCTCAGAGCTAGTTCAAAATGATGTGAAGATTACTGATCCTACAGACATTGCCAACATACTGGCTGACAGGTTCAGTGCAAACTTCTCCCCCCCCAAAAGGAGAGATATCTATACCAAACGATTGCAGCCCCCAAACATCTCCAGCACCCAAGTGAGAACTGCTCTCTCCAAAGCAAAAACACAGCATCCATGGGACCTGATGGTGTCTGCTCCATGAACTCAATGAGGAATTAAACCCACAGCTAGGACAGCTGTTTAATCAAAGTCTTACCTCTGGATCTGCAACTGTGGTACCACTTCACAAAGGCGTGTGCCACGACCCCCCCTGGAAATTACCCATTAGCTTGACAAGCCTTATCTGCAAAGCCATGGAGAGGATCATAATGGACCTCATAAATAAAGACATAGGGAATTTGCAGACTTTGGATCCAACCCAGTTTGGCTTTGTCAAAGGCAGATCATGCCTTTTAAACTTGGTTGACTTTTGAAACAGTCACCAAAGCCATTGATGAGGGAAAGGCAGTCCGGTATCATTGAAAAACTCATCAGCTTAAATGTCAACCCATACATCACAAGATGGGTTGCAAACTGGCTGAGTGACAGAACCCACAGGGTCAGAGTTGCTGGCGCCATGTCAGACTCAAAGCCTGTCACAAGTGGTGTCCCACAAACACAGGAGGGTTATGGCTGACAAAGTTTGCAGATGACTGCAAACTAAACACATCTGACACAGATATCCTTCAGCAGAGTCTCACAGAAACGGATAACTGGTGCCAGAGCCACGGCCTAAAGTGAAATGCCAAAAATGCATAGTCATATAGCTACCAAATAGGTGGCAATCCACTGAGCACAGAAGAAGTTATCAGGGACCTGGGGACCCAGGTTGATAGTAGTCTGTCATTCGAGACCCATGTAGCTAAAGTAGTTAGGAAGACCTTCTACATTGCCCACCTTATCATGAAGGGATTCTCATCTAGATCAAGGGAGGTCATAGTCTCCCTTTACTCATCACTCATCAGACCAATGATTGAGTACAATGCCCCATTCGAATGTATCTGACCCGACACTTGCAGCAGCTGGAGAGGCCACAAAGTTCCTCACCAAAAGGATAAAGGGTCTCAAAATCTGTCCTATGCTGCCCGACTGAAAGAACTCCAGCTCTATTCAGTCTCAGAGGTGACCTTTGCCTAACATACAAGGCCATGTCAAACCCAGATTTGATGAATATGCTTCACCTCAAAAATCTAGATCCATCAGAGCCACAAGGGCGGAGACTTAAACCGGATAGATTCATCACCCAAAGACTCCCTATGCTGTGGAACAAAATCCCGGTACATGTGAGGCAGAGCACCTCGCTGGCCTTGTTCAAGAGAAATCTTGACCAATGGATGGGAGATATACGATACCCAGGGATTACCTCAGTGTCACTGCTCGACAGAGGCACAGCAAAATAATGGGTATAGTTCCCCATACTAAAGGGGTGTGTAAATGCCCTCGGGCAGATAGCCTAGTATGAACCTATGAACCTATGAACCTATAAACAGGTTATCATGTAATATCACACCACAAAGTCCAGCGATAAGCAAAAAAACACAGAATAAGGCCAATGTCCAAAAATGTACCAAAATTATTTTAATAAAAAAAAAAAACACACAAAACCGCATCAACGTTGTATTATCTCCTTTACCGCCTCGACTGTAAGCCTTTTACATAGTACAATTTCCAACCCCACAGCTTATTTATACATCACTAAATAATTGATGCATCCTATTAACATTAATTACAATTAATTAAACCAATTTACAATTTTAAGGAGATATTTCACAAAAAAATATTTCCAGTTACCTTCTTTATTCATGCCCTTAGGTACCAATGAGGTTATCATGTAATACTAGGCGGATGTAATTTGGAGAAGTTTTAACTCTCCAGAAATGACAGGCCTGACTTACAAAATAAACTGGAATATAAAAAAGATGCCACAGGACTGAGTACAATGCAACATGTTCAATTTAGACTAAGAGGAAAACTGTGTTTTAAAGATGTTGTCTCTTCGGAAAGTCATAAAAATATCTATCTTTTATCTTTACTTTAATAATAAAAATGTGATTCATATCCTTACTTAACCTATCTTCAGTGAGTATATCATTTTAGTTTGAGTTCCAGCGATGAGTAAGAGTCGGCCTGGATTTTGAGATGTTCCCTTTCCATTATTTCTGGCTCTGCCCAAAATGTTTGAACTAAGAAGTTAACTGGTACGACAAGAGCTGAGGAAACTATAGAGGGTCTGGGGGGGCACTTTAATGTCAGCAAATTCTGAGAAAAGACAAAGGGGAGTAAGGTGGGAAAAGAAAACCGAAGGAGCAACACCATGACCTGAAATAAGTGCACAGATCAAGAAAGAAAAAATGGAAGATATGAAGGTCACCTTAACTATTGTAAAAATAGTGCAAGAAAGATTAGTGAATGCTTATCAAGAGAGTTTTCCCAACATGACGAATGTTGCTGAAAAACTAGGAATTGCAAACAAATAGCTTTGAAAAGCTCAAATTTATGCTGAATAGCAGGTGAAACAAACTTCTGACAGTAAATGATGCTACAGAAATACAATGAATACTAAGCAAAGTTAAAGAAAACACTGAGCAAGGGAGGTTATGAGGATATGGCAGATGTCTAGGAAACTGAGTGCATACAAAGCCACAGTACAGTGGTCTCGTGTCGGCCAAAATGCATCCGCAGCTCGGTGAGGTGTCATTTTGCTTTCAATGTTTATGCATTCTCTAGAGCTCTGTGGGAAGACCCAAATTGGGGAAGCTATTCTACAACATACACGTGTGCTGTGAAGAAAAAAATGGTCCAACTTTCATCTGCAAGAGGATTCTTTTCTTTGAAAAAATTATAGGAAGAGACAAAACTCAAAGCCACAGGCAGAGACTCTGGAACTGACCAATGCTGCTCCGTTTGGAGCACAAAAACGGACACTAGTGAAGATGAAAAGATTTAGGAGTCATCTGGGCAAAGTGAAAGTAGTGACCATGCTGATTACCAGGCATAGAAACAACTTACAAGGCCACAGCTTTACTTCTTAAAGAAAATGCCACACTAACCATTTTATAACACAATGATGGAAATACTTAAAAGTGGAAAACATTTTTGCTTGGAACTGCTGAAACTCTAACAGAGATAAATCACTAGGGTGGAGACCTACAGGGATCTTCTGTCTCAACTTTACTACCAAGTTCCAAACCAAATTAGCACCTAAGCTACATCTTCAAAGCACCAAACAGGGAATAGTGTAATATACCTTATACATGACTATGTTTGAATAGCCACCTAATCAGAATGAATGCAGTTTACCACAGTCTTTCCAAACTTCCAAATGTCACCAACCCCTACACAAGCACAGTAACAGTACTGGCTGTAATAAAGTAGCCCCTGCAATACTTCTGCAGTATACCCATCTCTGCATGGTCTAATAGATGTTTCACCATGGGGCTCAAACGCTTGTCTAGGCTCTCCTTCCAATATACATCCTTCTGATGTTTAAGGCCTGCAGAAAGTACAATTGTGTACACTTACCATAAATGTAGATATTCAAGTGTATTCACTGTTGCAGTCATTACATTTGGGTTATCTGCTTGCAGGTAGCCCTCGGTCAGCCTAACTATCAAAATATTGGGTCCTGCGTCAGTTGTTGTCTCATATTCCATGATGTCAGGTAGTCAGGGGAATAAAGCATGCAGCCAATCCCATTATATCAGTTTTTCTTGCCCCAGATGTCAGGTGCCCCCATAATGCGAAGCAATTATAAAAAAGGTTACACCTCCAACAAAAAGCAAATGCACCAGAAAGCTTAAATACAGTAAACTAGAAGAGAGGTATAGTCAATAGAAGTCAGGGGGCTGGAGGGAGGGTAACCAGGACTGCAACAGTGAATACACTCGAACATCTACATTTATGGTAAGTGTACACAACTGTACTATGTTCTTCATGTTTCAATGTTGCAGTCATTACATTTGGGTAGATTCCCAAAGCTAAGGAAGGGAGAAGGCAATTAGAGTGCATTAGGACCAGCTATTAGACCCTGCAAGACTGCAGTGGCAAAACCAGCTCTGGATTTAGAAAAAATTGGCACGTGGTAATGCTTGGTGAAGGTATGTACAGAACTCCAGGTAGCAGCTTCTAGGATGTCCCTGGTAGGAACACCTCTGAGAAAGGCTGTAGAAGTAGATGCAGCCCTGGTGGAATGTGATTTTATCCCCTGTGGGGTAGGTTTTCCATGGTGCTTAGAGCAGAAATTAATGCAATGGCCTATCCACTTAGAAATGATTTGCTATGAAATGGCTTTCCCCTCTGCCCCTGCAGCAAAGGCAACTAGCAGCTGTTCAGATTTCCTGAGAGGCTTAGTCCTGTCCAAATAACATCTAAGTCGTCTGTGCATGTCCAAAGAGTGCAGTATTCATTCTCCTTTGTTCTGTGGATTAGAAAAGAAGGTTGGCAAATGAATGGACTGATTAAGGGCCACACTGGATACCACCTTGGTCCTAAAGGAAGGATTGGTCCTGAGGGACACCCTGTCCGCATGAAAGATGATGAAGGGCTCCACTATGATGAGGGCCTGTAATTCAGACACCCTTCTTGCTGAAGTGATGGCTAGAAGGAAGGCTGTTTTCCAAGAAAGGAATTTCAACTCTGCAGTTGCAGCTGGCTCAAAAGGAGGTAGAGTGAGCTTTTCCAATACAAAGTTAAGGTCCCAGGCTGGAGTAGGGGCTCTCCTGGGTGGTCTTAAATTTTTGGCCCCTCTGAGGAATTGTTTCAGCAGGACGTGAGAGAAGAAGGGTGGCTCAGTATTATAATGTGCTGAAATTGCTGAGGCATGAATTTTAAGAGAAGGAAAGGCCCTTGTGAAGCATCTCTGTTAAGTATTGAAGAATATGCAGTAAACTGGGCGCTGTTGTGCCCATCCCCTGAGTCTGATTCCAGGAACAGAATCTTTTCCACTTTTCAGCATAGAATTTTCTAGTACTAGGCCTCCTTGCCTCCAGGATGACATCCAGCACTTGCTTTATGAAGTGGTATTGGAGAACTCAGGTAATTAGCCAGGCTGCCAGATTCAGGGTTTGAAGCTGGGGGTGCAGAATCTGGCTCTCCTGCTGATTTAGCAGGGTAGGGGTCTGAGGTAGGTGCCATGGAGCCAGCTGTGACACACTGAGCAAGAGGGCGTACCAGTGTTGGTGTGGCCAGTCTGGTGCAATCAGTATCATCCTTGGTTTGTCCTGTTTGATCTTTAGTACTACTTTGGAGAGGAGAGGCAGAGGAGGAAAGGCATAAACTGATAGATTTTTCCAAATGAAGGACAGAGCATCCACTTTCCAAACTTGTTTGTGGGGAGTCCTTGTGAAGAATTTGTCCAATTGGTAGTTTTGAGGGGAGGCAAACAGGTCTCCATCTGGGATCCCCCATTTGTTGATCAACATGTTGAAAATCTTTGGTTCCAGTTTCCACTCGTGTGGGTTCATGAGATTTCTGCTTAGTTCGTCTGCCAGTGTATTTACTTTTCCTGGCAGGAATTGAGCCTGTAGATGAATTTGGTAGCTCAAGGCTGTGTTCCACAGAGCCATGGCTAGTCTGCAGAGGGGGTAAGAATGGGTACCCCCCCCTGCCTGTTTATGTACCACATAACAGTAGTGTTGTCCGTCTTTACTATTAATTGTCCTGGAAGAATGTGGTCCTTGAACACTGTCAGAGCATTCTGTACAGTTAACATTTATTTTTGATTGATATGCAGGTGCATTTGACTTGGGTTCCATTTGCCCTGAATGCATTTCCCTGCCAGGTGAGCCCCCCCCCCCATGCGTAGTCTGATGCATCGGTTGTTAGGGTTTGGGTGGAAGGGGGTAGAGTGAATAGTAGTCCCTTGTTTTGGTGGCAGGCCTCTGCCCACCAAAGGAATTCTAACCGTAAGCAAGGTATGATAGGGAATCATTGCTTCTAGATCCTGAGAATGTTGACACCATAGGCTTTTTAGATACCATTTCAGTTTCCTCATATGCAGTCTTGCTATGCACGAGGCCATGAACCCCAAGGCTTGCAGTATTTGCCTTGCAGATAGCATGTTTTTTGTGGCCACTAGGTTTGAAGTAAGTTGTCAAATGAATTTGTTTCTCTGGCGTGAGGAAAGCCATTTGGGAAGATCTGTTCAAGCTTGCTCCCAGGAATATAATTTGTTGTCAGGGTACCAGCTGTGATTTATTTTTGTTTATGGTGTACCCCAGAAAAGTTAACACCTTTTGTACAAATGGCAGATGATTCAGAAGCATGTCTTGGCTTTCTGCATGAATTAGACAATCATCCAGGTATGGGTATATCTGAATATTTCTTTGCCTGGAAAATGTAATGACTGGAGCTAGACACTTTGTGAATACCCTGGGTGCAGTAGATAAGCCAAAGGGCAGTGCAGAGAACTGATAGTGCATGCAGCCTGCTTTGAAGCGTAGGTATTTTCTGCAAGATTCCCTGACTGGGATGTGCCGGTAGGCTTCCTTTAAATCCAGTGTTGCCAACCAGGCATCTTTGCCTATCATGGGAAGAAACTGGTGAAGAGTTAGCATCTTGAATTTTGGAATCACCAAAAAGGTATTTAGGATAGACAGGTCCAGGAGTTGTCTTTTCTGGGTACCAGGAAAAGTCTTGAGTAGAAACCTTGTCCCTTTTCCTCTTCTGGTGCAGTCTGAATAGCCTTTAATCTTAAGAGACAGTACTTGCTTTTGAGCCTCTGGCCAACCGTTTGGGGTTGCTAATGTGTGGAATTGAAATCTGTATCCTTGGGAAACTATGTTTACAACCCATTTGTCCTGGGTAATGAGTTCACAGTTTTTTGCTTGCAGAGCAATCTTTCCCCCTAAAGGAGCAGTCAGTTGTCAAGAGCTTGGAAGTTTTAATTAAGTCATTGAGACAGCTTACCATAGGGGGGGAGTCTTACTATTTCCTGATTTGGAAGTGGGAACCCCCCACTGCTTAGTCTTGTGCGTACCCTGGGACTGAAGCCTGGGTGTTCTGCTGGTTCTGGGTTTGAACTGAGAAGGCCTGGAAGAGGCAGGAAAGGACAATTTTTTTGAAGGTCAATGCATACTAAATCTAGGAGGCTGCACTTGTAAGAAATCTTTAACAGTTTGCATAGATTTAGTTTTTTCCTCCATCTTTTTAAGAACTACTTCTGCTTTGTCATCAAACAGGCGGTCCTGATTTAAGGGAGCATCCAGCAATTTAGTTTTAACATGATCTGGCAAAGATTGCTCCTTAAGCCAAGCATGCCTTCTAAGAACAGACCCGGTGACAGCAGCCCTGCAAGATGCCTCTAGTGAATCAAAACCACATTGCAAAGTAGGTTTTCCAACCTGTTCAGCAGAATGCATTAAATCCTGTAAATCCTTATTTTCAACACAATCAGGAATCATCATTTTCTATTTAAGCAATCCAATAATATGCTGCTGATACTTTAACATATGAAACTGGCAATTTAAGGCCCTGATGGCCAAGGCTGCAGTGGTGAAATACTTTCTTACCCCATCTATTCAGGGCCCTGGAATCTCTATCAGAGGGGGTAGGATTTTTGGCAGTAGTAGTCTTAATGACCTTGGGTCCCTGTGAAATAGTCTCAGGATCCGCAGTAGAATTTTTAAAAAGGAACTTGTGAGAGTCAGGAACCCTGTAATATCTATCAGGTCTTCTAGGGAGCAGGAGGTAAAGAGTCAGGGGTCAAGCTAGATTCCGAAAAGGCATTGTCAACAATGTCCAGCACAGGAGGGATAGCTAAAGGTCTGTGTTGGGGCAGGATTAAGACATCTCTAAGCCTCTTTTTAGAAACAGAGTAATCCTGGCTTTCCCAGTGAAAATGCTCCCTAAGAGTATGCAAGGTTTTACCAAAAGAAAAATTCTCTGGGGGAGAAGCAGAGGGAATAGAGTCCTCAGCATCAGAATCCTCACAGGTAGATAAGGGTAAATCCTGGTCATCAGAAGAGACAGAAATTTCAGAATCCTGGTCAGAAGTATCATAAGCAAATTCAGTCCTAGGTCTCTTAGAGGGGGAAGGTTGGCTTCCCCTTATTAAAGCAACAAGGTCTTCAGCCATTCTTATAATTTGTTTTTTTAGGCATAGAGGCCTGACCATGCAGTCTGGGCATCAGTGGCATGGCTCAAGTTTTAGGCCTAGAAGAAGAAGATGGCATTGATTTAATATGCAAGTCAGTAGGCCTGAAGCCGGTGCCTGCACAGAGGCTCCGGACCCATGCAAGCTAGAGACATCCGCAGGTTCCACAGTCAAAGCATCTGGACTCTGAATGGGTCTCAGTAGAGGCCTGCAAATCTGAAGTAGTGGGTATCAGGGGCTACAAAAGTACCTCACCGAGTACCGGTGAAATGGCAACTAGCTTAGGAGAAGCGTCTTCGGCAGCTTTGGACCTAGGCGGCCTGTCACTGTCTTTATCTTTGCATTTTTTCGGAATGGCGGTAGTCGGGTGGCTTACCGAAGACATACCTGGATAATTGAACCGAGTACCAAAATATTTAGAAGCGAAAATTTACCGACGACGAATAGTTCATGGTTTAAATAAGGCACAAAACCTACAGCGAGGTACGTCATGGTCAGGGCCTAGGCAAGGAATACAGTATGAATGAAAATCTTGATGAGGTATTTGCTTTCCACAAGAAATACAATTATTGACTTTTACTGACATCGGTTTAAGCAAGAAAAAGTTTCCCCAATGGGGTACTTAGCTTTAGTTGAAGACTACGGTTCTGAAACTCGAAAATGAAAATTTCAGGAGTCGGCAGACCGGCACTTGTGAACTGCTTCTGCTTCAGGCACTGTACGGCAAGAAAGACTGATGTAATGGTGTCGGCTGCATGCTTTACACCACTGACTACCTGACGTCATGGAAGATGAGACAGCAACTGACACAGGACCCAAGACTTTGATAATCAGGCCCACTGAGGGCTACTGCAAGCAGATAACCCAAATGTGAAGACTGCAACAGTGAAACACGAAGAACATCTATCCATTTAGGGGGAAATGCAAATGCCCTTGGGATTGTAATATACAGTTACTGAAGCTAGGCACTATAAAACCTCAAGTGCAATAGTTACTTCAAAGGTTAATGAAGTAAAAGGATACTGGGAGCCCAGAGCCT
This sequence comes from Protopterus annectens, assembly GCF_019279795.1. Lineage (NCBI taxonomy): Eukaryota > Metazoa > Chordata > Ceratodontiformes > Protopteridae > Protopterus > Protopterus annectens. The sequence goes on along the minus strand of NC_056745.1, from coordinate 179,052,660 downwards.
TGAATTTGGGAAATAACGTGCAATCTGTGAATGTGTGTATGAAGGTAGGTATCTTTGTGGTCTAGTGTAACCATCAGGCGCCAAGTGTATAGAAGTGATAAGAGGGTTTGCAATGCAGCATTTTCAATTTTGGGAGCTTGAGACAGGTATTTAGCCCTGACTGATTCAGGATGGGCCTCCATCAACTCCTTTTGAGGCACAAGGAAGAGTCTTGAATAGAACCTCCTGCCTGAGTCATGTTTTGCACTTGTTGTAGGGACACCTGTAGACTTTGGGGGATAGCATTCATTTGCACTTTAGGTATGACTAGGATACTTGACATCTGATTTTCTACAAGATTGAAGTTCGTAGACATGGGAATTTGTTTGCTGCACCTGTTTGTCTTGTGTGATGCTTTCTCAGTCTCTTATGTCATGGGTTAGCTTTCCTGGTCTCTCTTGGGTGGGTCGTATGTGTTGAGATGGACATTTTAGTGGGGGCGGAGTTAAAGATGGAGACGATCCATGTATTCATGGTTGCTCCCTAGGAGTTATAGGACCCCCAGAGACCCCCCCCCCTGGTCTCCCTGTCATTTTTCTTGCACTGGCCCTAATTATTCTTCAGCTATTACCTTTACCTTGCCTGCTACAATAGGGACAAAACTTAGATCGGTAATTGCTGCCATACCTAGGCATGAGGACATGATAAAGCTGTTTCACTGGCTGCACAGTGTGCCCCCTTTCATTTATTTTTGAATACTGCACAAGTGGCGATCCCAAAGAGCAGATCCTTATCCAGTGGTGCAGTAACCAGCTTGCACTTTGACATCTCTGATACCTTCTTGAAGGGATTGCAGCTTCAGTCAAACATAGTCTCTTAATCACAGACCCCATCAGCTGCCAGTCTAGTTACTGCATCCACCGCATCAAACCCTTACTTGATAGAGTACTTTAAACCACTAGAAAGATGACCAAGTTGCTCCAGAACAAAAATTTTATTTCAGTTGAGCACTTTCATCTGTTACAAGAACTAGACTTCATCAGTACCTTACTTGACAGAGTACTTAGCGAGTGGACATAGTGTGAGTGAAATATAAGAACTTCACCCTCAAACTCATGCAAGACAATTCTCCTAATCTTCTTCCTGATATGATCAGTGAGAGGAATGTGAAACTGTGTTGTATGTGCCTAACAATTACTGGCTCTGAAGGTCAGAGTGGCAGCTGGTTACACTTTCTGACCTCATCAGTCCAGCACTGTGCTTTATTTGGAAGCAGGCAGTAGTTTTGAACCCTTACCAAGATCCACAGACATCACTACCAGATCCATCCGTTTTTATGAAGGAACTTGTAGGATACTTGAAACCTGTGAAACTAGGCTTGATGGGGCTATAGGATCAGGTGTCTGCTTTCTTACAGGCAGCTGAAAAGGCATATTCTATAGTTCCCAACATCAGAGGAACTGCAACGAGTTTTGTGGCATTCAGACCCAGTAAATCAAAACATCTCGCCTGGGTGTTTGATGCCTCAGTGTTTCCTTTCTGAAAATAAGACTTCCTTAGTTGGGAGGCACAAGACATGGAGTAATCAGTGTCAGTGTCATATCCTGGGGAGGGGCATTTCTAAGGTGAAGCTAACTGTACCTCTCACTCTCTGGGGAATTATCATCAACCCTATCTGTGGGGTACTCTATTTCTTTTAACAGAGGGAACTCCACACATCAAAGGATAATTTGCACTTGGCTGCATGCTCTGGAAGCTATGAAGGAATACTTGAAAAAAGACATCTATTCTTATGGAGTAGTCTGGGAGAGGTTTCCTCTCGAGCATGGTTGCTGTCTGAGTTCTGGAACTGGGGAAGGAGATTCCACACCTCCAGTCATGACATCTTCCCTAATTAAAATGGTGTGTTGACTACCCTCCTTTTCTGAAACAACAAAACATACTTCAGCAGCAGGTATCCAAGACGGAGTATCTGATCAGAACTCCACACGAGGACTCCTGGCTCAAGGACATTTGCACAGAACTCCAGTCATGGTGGCTCCAAAGAGGCTTCATCAGTTGCCTCAGACATCAGAGATGTGTAGTCTTGGGGCTGATAAAGCCCCTTGACAAGTTCCCAGATCCAGGAACCTAGCCATAGTCACATCTCCTAAGTTCCTGACTGCCTTCTCCTTAATTCACATTCCTTTAATTTCTCAAGGGGGTATGTTAAAAGGTGGAAATATATTGCAAGATGGCAAAGCAGTATGACATGAGACTTTTAGCCTCTTCCTGTTCAAACAGAACGGAGCACTCCATGCAAAACTAATTGTTTCTGGAGTAAAACCCTGGCTAACAATACAAATCTCTATGTCATTCTATGGACATAAACAAAATATGCAAAGGCTATAAAAGTCTTATGTGGAATATGTAAATAAACAGAGCACTTGGATTCCTTCTTAGAACCAGACATATCTAACTCTAATAAACAACGCAATTTTAAAATTAACTACAACAATCAATTCACAACAACAATAAGAAAATGCACCCAACAAGACACTTGGCTGGACTGGGCTCCAGAACCAACCAGACAATGTTGGACTACAGACACAATAACATGACACGTGTGCTGCAAACTGAGGAAGACAAATTTAAAATGGTGCAGGTAGACATTGTCGTTATGAAGGGAACATCCTGACATTCCTAACTGGTGTATGTCCACCATGCCATGGAAGGTGGGTCAGAATTCAGGCCTTCATGCATCTGAATACACTAACAATGTCTACGGAAACAGTGAGCCATCTGAAGAACATTTGTCTTTTTATTTTCTGAGTGTCCATCCAGAGACATAATTTGAGAAATGGACACATTATTCATCCTTGTACCTCACCTGAATGGTACAGAGAAACCATTATATCTACCTTTTAACTGGTAACTCCATTATGCGTACAGCTTACTACCTCAAAGTAATTCTTTACATTACCTTATTGCAATGCATGGTTACTTTTGAACAGTCAGATGTGACAAGCCCCTGGCTTTATCACACCTCGTACTACATACATTGTTCTTTGCCTTCCAAGGGCAAACTGCAGGATTCTGCAAATTTTGTTATTTAATTGCATTTCCTTGTTGAATGTAGACTACCTGACCTCTTTTTTTCATTACTGCTATGTTTTTCACCTCTCATCACAATGTGCACATGTCTTTCTTTTTCCAGGTGTAGAGTTACCCTTGCAGTGACACACCTTAATATGGGCAGTGATGAAGGTGAACGCTGAACCAGAAGTTCTGCAAGTATCACAAAGGAGAAGTTGGTACAATCCTCACTAAGTGAACCAACCAAAAAAGCAACCAGCACCAGTCTTCAGCTTTCCAGTAGTTAAATATTTATTATTCCATCACAGATACTGCTTTTTTGGTTGGTTCAGTTGGTATTTTGGCCTTTGCACCTTTCCGTACTTGTGTGGGACTGTGTTCTCATTGCAATCCTCACTAAGAACATACACATCATTGGCATTCAGTGCATAATTTCCAGTTGTAGCCACTTGTGTCTTTATTTTTACATTAAAACAAATGATCTGAGATTGGGAGATTAAGAGGCACAGATATAGATGGAAGTGCTCAGCACTGATACACAATCCCTTCATGTGGGCAGGAAACAATTACTGTACTTGTGTATGCTTATTACTGCTTAATGGTTGCTTTTAAAGAGATGACTAAAGGAAACAGAGATCAAAGTGCACAGCTGCTAGATAAATAATCAGACCTTTTATCAACTAAACAGCCTGTGAACATGTGATAAGCTGCTTTACGAAGAAGCTACTCATAAGGTTGTTCAGCTTACCAGTGACCACATTTGGTTCCAGTGTGTCTGTGATACACAAAGATATGGATGGCAGACAAAGGCCACCAGTCTTGTCAAGTTCTTCAGTTTTTCATCATTGCTGTTTCTTTAAATCCATGCACTCTGGCTATGCCAAGAAGTTCCAACTGCAGTGCAATTTACCACCCTTTCCAATAAAAGATACTTCAACTGTTCCACATGATGGCCTCTAGTCAACACTACTCAGCAGATGGTTAGCTTTATGTTCCTGTTAAATGACACCTTACAGAATTTATTTTAGTAAAAAAATATTTTAATAAGATACAGCTCATATATGTGTGTCACGAGTGACATTTTATTAATGCAATCTGACTGAACCCCATACCATAACTTTCATTTCTTTCAACATACAAGTCTGGTCTTGTTATGCAGTCTGGCAAGGCCAAACCTGTCTTCTGCACTAAGTTTGAAGAACAGAAATCTACCACATATGGAATGAATGACAGTTGCATCAAGGACTGCCGGTACAGAAGATTTCCTGTTTAGCTATGCATTTATTTTATGCTACTATCCTGCGCCCAATATCCCGACACTGTAGCCACACTGTAGTTCTTAATCCCCTCTGCTTCACAGGAACACAGACTGAGCCTGCTATCTCTCCCTTCCACTGCTATCTTTTAAGTCTGATGTGGGAGCATTATGGGGAAGGCAGAAGCCAGTCCATCTTGAAGAAAAACAGTGCCCTTAGAGGTTCCCATATTACTTCTTTGCTGATCATTGCAGTAACAGCTGATGCCTTTGCAATAGATTATGGCTGAGAAAAGACTACCTGGCCTAGATCACTTAGTTCTAGAATAACTAGCCACCTAACTAACCAATCAAATAACTGTGGTTGAGAATGTGCCTCACAATTCTGCTGCCAGGCTTTTAAGAACAAGTCATGACACTCAAGTGGTGCATGATCTGCTCTGGCTCCCTGTACTGGGCTGAATGTCTGCTTAAAATCCTTACCCTCACTGCCCTACAGGATCCAAGTCCTTTCTCATCTGAAAGAGCTGCTAAAGCCCTATGTCCTGGAGAGACAACCGAGGTCATCAGATGTGGGGTTGCTGACTGAACCAAAATCTCAAACAGAGATATCAAGTAGGACTCCTTTTTTTATCTTGGACTGGACTTTTGGAACCAGGTACCATCTGTGATTTAGGCTTGTGAGATGAGGCATCTTTTAGTACGTCCCTAAGGTGTCATCTGATTAGGAGGGTGTGTTTTGAACCTTGAATGGGCATAAACACAAACTTTAAAGGCAATGATACTACCTGAAGGCCTACATACTGTTGTTCCGCACTCCGCATTAAAGGAAAGTGACTCAAGGAAGGTCAGACTGTCTTGCTCTGTACATCAAATAGTCAGCCACTGAGTTTTCTAGCATTCAGACACAGTATCTTTAGCTTTAGACTGCTTTGTTACAACTTCTACATTAAGGATAGTCAAATAATGGCACAGCCTTAGCATTAGGGAAGAATGTGCCTCAGGAATGAAAAAGGTTGCAGGTTAATTATTAAGACTAATGGTAGCATTAGACAAGCTGCTACTGGCAACCTTGGTAACCAGATTATGTATTCGGTGTACACTGAGTAATAGATGCTAAGCCAAGAGTTCTTAAATCGGCAGCAAATTAAGACTGGCTGACAGGTTTTGCAGCCGTGAAGCTGAAATACACAGCTGGGCTATGCAAGAACTGCAATTGCTTTTGACTGTTTTCAAACATGATAGAGCATAGATCTGCTCCTAACATGGGTCACCCAAGCAACTTGTATTGACCTGCCTTTGTCTGCCTTTACGTCTGTAATCACAAACCTTCCCACTGCTCCAAACTGCTTTCCTGTGGAAAAAAATACAAGCATACTAAGCTGCTGGTATCATGTCTCACCTTTCAGAGCAATGTCACGATTATATCTACTTATCTTAGCAACATGGATGCTTGCTTGAAGTACTGACTTAAAAAAGTGGTAAGTGACAGGGCCTTCGATGTTGTTGTCTTCACTAAAAGAATTACTTCACTCCCAAATATAAAGCAAAAGTAAATTCTCAAAACAGATTAGAATTCCTTTTAGCCAGCATTAACAAAATAACGTACGCAGAATTGCCTAATGACCCAAGATTTTTGTGCCACATGATTTACTGTAATTGATTATACAATAGCATACCCCTGAACAGTTTTTTTTTTTAAATATCTCTTGGTTACACTTCTAAGCTGTGTGTGTGTGTGTGTGTGTGTGTGGGGGTGGGGGGTGGGGTGGGATATATGTAAATGTATGTAGCTTCATTCACAGTACAGTGCATTGCTATTACATACATGCCTGTTGAATGACTCTTACTACTGTGAGCCACTGTGAAACTGCAGTATTTTGTTCACTGGATCTTGCTGGAAAAAATGATACTAGCTCAGAAGGAACTTGTCAGTTATAGGTTCATAGGTAGGTACTAGGCTATCAGCCCAAGGGCCTACGTAATACTAGCCAACAAGGTTCCCGGACTTACGCCACCCAAGAAAGTTATTTTCCTGTGCCACTGTCGAGCAGAGACACAGAAGTGATCCCCAGGGTGTATTTCCTATTTCCCATCCACTCATCAAGATTTTTCTTGAAGAGTGCTAATGAAGAACTTTGCTTGACATAGATGGGTAGCCTGTTCCAGAGTATGGGAAGTCTCTGGGACAGGAATCTATCCCTCCAGCATGTCCTGTTTACTGTGGTGACAAGGTTTAGGTCCCTAGAGCATACAACCCGGAGGGATTGGGATTTCTTTAGGTGTAGCATGTCCAACAGCTCTAGGTTTGACATAGCTTTATATGCTAGGCAGAGATCACCTCAGAGTAGGCTATATGCTACGGAGTAAAGATGGAGTTTTTTGAGACGGTCAGTGTAGGGCATTTGTTTGAGGCCAGTAATCCTCTTTGTGAGGTACTTCTGTGGCCTTTTCAGCTGTTGCAGATGTCTTGTGAGGTGCATTCCAAAAGGGGCATTGTACTCTATAATGGGTCTAATGAGTGTCGAGTAGATGGAAACAATGACCTCTTTTTTTCCTGGATGAGAACCCTTTTATGATGAGGTGTGCCACGTAGAAGGACTTCCTGACTACTGTGGTGATGTGACTATCAAAGGAGAGACTACTGTCCACCTGGGTCCCAAAGTCTCTGATCACACATTTGGTGTTAAGTAGATTGCTGCCTATGTGGATGTTCATTGGTATAAAGATTTTACCAAAGGGGATGACACTACACTTTTTGGCATTGAGCTTGAGGCCATGGCACTGACACCAGGCATCTGTCTCAGCGAGGTCCTTCTGTAGGATGTCCACATCATTTGGGGACTTGACTATGGCTCCTAGTTTGTAGTCATCTGAGAACTTCATTAGCTAGAGACCTTCTGTGTTAGCCTGTACTTCAGAGAAGTAGATACCAAACAGGAGAGGTCCCAGGACTGAACCCTGTGATACTCCACTTGTCACTGGTTTGAGGTCAGATTTGGAGTCTACAACTTTTAAAGTGTGGGTTCTGTCAGTGAGCCAGTTGGCAACCCATCTTGTGACATAGGGATTTTTACCTAGTTTAGTGAGTTTAGCTACAATTCCAGAATGGGGGATGGTGTCAAAAGCTTTGGCGAGTTCAAGATAGGCTGTGTGAACCACCTTACCCTCATCTATGGCTTTGTTGACTGCCTCAAAGAAGTAGATCAGGTTCAGGATGCATGATCTGCCTTTCACAAACCCGAACTGGGTGGGATCCAGAGTTTGGACGTTACCAATGTCTTTGTTTATGAGTTCCATGATGATACATTCCATGTTTGCAGACCATGCTCGTCAGGCTAATAGGGTGATAGTTTCCGGGATCAGTGGTGGCTCCCCCTTTGTGGAGTGGGATAACTGTTGCTGTGTGCCATTCAAGGGGCACAAAGCCTGATGCGATGCTATTATTAAACATGGTGCTTAGATGGGGAGCCAGTTCATTCTGAAGTTCATGTAAAATGCAGCCTGGGATGTTGTCCGGTCCCATGGATGCTGTGTTTTTGGCTTTAGAGAGTGCAGCTTTTACCTGCGTAGTTGTGATTACAGGGACTCTGCATTCTTCCTGTATAGATATGGGCCCTTTAGGGGGTGAGGGGGGTAAAGTTAGCAATGAACCTATCTGCCAGGATGTTGGCAATATCAGTTGGTTCTGTAATTTTCATGCCATTGTGCTGTAACTCAGAGCAGATCTGGGTGTTGCCATAGAGATTCTTGACATAGCTATAGAATGCTTTGTGGTTGTCCTTAGAATTAGTGGCAATTTTGTTAGTGAGGCTGACCAGGGAGCTCCTCCACTCATAGGATTTTACTCTCTTTTGCATCAGTTTCTTCCTTCTGTTGTAGAGTTAGTTTATGGCAGGGGACCACCAGATTGGTTTCCTTTTTTTTTGGAGGATAGCATCTTGGTTCTGTTTAGGATAGCATGATCCATGTACTCGTGTAAGTGCTTACAGAGTGCATTTGTGTAGGATTCAGCAGTCATAACTGTACTGTCCATCTGCATGGGTGTCATGAAGTTTGCCACTTCTGTCTTAAGAAGCATGAAGTTGGCTATGGAGAAATTTTTTACCGTGGTTTCATTAATGGTGGGTGGGGGCGGGATGCTGACATCTAGGGTGATTAGCTTATGGTCTGATCTGACCAACGAGGAGTTGACTTCAGGTGTGGAACACTGGTCACTCATTTTGGTAATGACTAGGTATAGGATATTGTTGCCCCTGGTGGGGGTGTGGATAAGTTTATCCAGGGCATTGGGATTTATGAATTAAAGAAAGTGTTGAGCAAAGGAGTTGGTACAATGAGTAGTTTTCCCAGTTAATGGTGGGGTAGTTGAAATTGCCCATTACTGGGGTGTTTGGTTGAACCCTAATATTTTCTGGTATATCAAGAAAATAGGAGTGGGAATCTTGGGGCATGGTGGAGGATCTGTAGCAAGCTACAAGTTGGATTGCAGTTTTGCCCAGAGTTAGTTGCACTTGGATAACCTCGGATGCATTATGCTGTGCAACTAGATGGGAGGTGTGGATATCCTTAATGAATATGGACACACCTCTGCCTTTGGTGTTCTGGTCCAGGTTAAATGGCTGAAAAGTGTGTTATGAATTATAGCCTGGTAATGCAAGGGTGGTCTCTAGAGCCTTGAACCAGGTCTCAGTCACTGTACAGACATTGATGTTCTCCATTTTAAGGAGTGCCTCAAGTGAGTGCATTTTGAGATTTAGACTTCTAGTATTGAGTAGCATTACCCTCAGTTTTTGCTTGCCTATTCCGGTTATGGTGGTGAATGTGTCATTTGAACCTTGCCTAAAAAAGGCACTATAGGGGCGGCAAGACCCTTAGCCAGTATCTGGAATCCCAGGGGCGACAGGTGCAGGCCATCTCTGGCAAAGCATCGTGGTCTGTCGACCATGTCGTCCCAGGCAGACAGCTACTGGTTCCCCTTAGAATGACACCAGAAGCTTAGTCAATTGTTGAAGTCAATCATTTTGTCCTTGTACTGCGGTATCATTCTGGGTGATGGCAGGATGCTACTCAGGGCCAGGGTCATACCTGCCTAGGCTACAAGATCAGAGAGCTCTTCCATGTCGCTTTTCATGTAGTCCAGGGATGTACATCTTAGGCTATTCACACCAACATGGGCAATGACAGAGTCATATTTGTACTTGTTGTGGAGTGAACTGAGAGCATGGGTTATGTGGCGGATCCTGGCACCCGACAGGCACCTGACAGTAACCATCTCCGTGTTTAGCCTGGTGACTGGGACATCGTTGTGCCTGACTATAGCGTCACCTATGACTAGTGTGTTGGGTACACTGTTTTGCGTTATGGGGTGTGGTTTATTGGCACACTGAGTCTGTGGGCTATGTGTCATTTGGGTTGTGTTGGAGGTGGAGGTTGCTTGCGTTTCTGCTTTGGAGGTCTCTGTTGCTTGAGCAGATTATTACTGAGAGCCTCCGCGAATGTTTTTGTGTTTCTATGTGTGGATTTTGGTGGTGTAGGTTTAGTGGGACTATGTGATGATTGTGGTGTGGTGGAAGTGTTTACCTTCTCCTCTTGACTGTCAAGTTCAGTCTTGGTTGGCGAGTACTTTACCTCCAGTTTGTCTAGATAAGTGCATCTCTCAAAGGTTGTGGTGTTGGGTGGTAGGAGGAGAGGGTTGTCTGTGTACATGAGGCAATTGCTACATTGCCCCAAGATGCCCAGATTCTTCTTGCTTTACTTAACTTAAGTGGAGTGTGGGACATACTTAATCCCTGTAGCATATGCGTATGCGCTGCTTTTCTTTTACTGGCACTTGGCATTTACTTGCATCGATCAAGGATCAAAGTATGTGTAGGAAGCTGCATTCAAGTATGTGGTTTGGGGGCACTTTGTGTTTAGATAAAGACCAGCATGCGTTTTGCTATTCGTTCAGTACAATGTGACAAACGCAGTGATCGTGCTTACTACTCTCCACCCTTGTGTATTTGGACAAATTATATACTAATCTGTAGGGTGGCAAATCTGGGCCACTAACTTTTTCTATGTTTGAAGTATACCCGTAGAACTCGTAGTAGAATTGGGGGGGTCTATACGTTGCAGATGTTTACCGGAAACGTCACCGAGTGGAATAATTGCTAGTAATGTTAGTTGTGTTGATTCTTATTAAGAATGTCTTTAAATATTTGTGTGTTTAGTATCAACAAATGTAGTGTGCAGGATTCTATTGCTCTTTTTTTCATTGCCATCAACAAATTGTATGGTTTTGTATTTTATTAAGCCAGATGGAAACGTTATTTTAAACGTGATATGACTGTCTAATTTTGTTTTTGAAAGGCAGGTTCTGTACATCTGGCAGTGGTGCTGCATTTGTTTTTGCTGATGTAACTTGGCCATGTTTAAGGTGTTATTTCTTTATTGCTGTTTGTTTAATAGGAAAGTCCAACCAAATAATTGCATATGCTTTCAGCGGAGGCCCGGGGAGAAAAGCTCCATAAAGAGAACAGAAAATAAATATCCATAGGTGAACATTGACATCATATTAGATCAAAATAAGTGCTGATTTATATATAATGTGCAGAATAATATATATATATATATATATATATATATATATATATATATATATATATATGTATTATTGTTATTAAAACAAGATAACTACAATGTCGTGTAGCACTTAAACACGTTTACAGGTTATAAGTGCAAGTGTTTACTTACTCATAACGCAAATGTCACACTGGAAAATTCAGCGGATAAGGAAGAAGAGAGGTTAGGTTTATAAAAGAAATATTTTAAAATTGTCCCTATTTTTGAGACTTTGTCCCCTGCATCATTTAAGGCTTTGTCAATATTTTTTTGCATTAAGAGGCCCTTGCTACAGAAGTTGCTTTGCAAAATGTGTTTTTTTAAGCACTAGCCTAGGAATTTTAAAGATGATGTGTGAAAAAGCTCACCCTTTTGTAAGTCATACTCAAAACAGCAGTGTATTATTTAAAAAATATAGCAGCAGAGGCAGTTAGTGCAAAATGCAAAGTCAGGGCTGGGAATGCACAATCACAACTTTACAGTGATCATGATATGTTCAGTCTGGCCAAATAAGGACCATTGTTTTTCTATACCTTTACAAATTAATATACAAATTTCCCCTAAGTGCAAGCTTTGTTAGCCTTGGTCATCCAGTCCAGCGAATACAACACACCCCTAAGATGGCAAATCTAACAAGGTCTATGTGCTAGTTCTTATAATTAGTAGTGTGTTTTTGGCACCTGCACTGCTTGGAATCTTTGAAGAGATTTTGAGGAAATTTTTTTTTTTAATTGTTAAGAGGATAAGATACATGTATTGTTTTTTTCCCCATAACATGGAAGTTGTTTGCAAGTATTTTTTTTATCTGACAGAGCAGGATCTATATGAGTGTGGTACTTGACAGAAATGAATAAAAAATTCAGTACAAACCATAATGATTAAATAACATTTTTGTCACACTCTTGCTGTGTTTAGTGTGCAGAGTTTGTTTAATATGGCTGTTTTACAGTACTATGTCAAATTTTCTGCCAGTTTGTAATACCAGAATTTGAAAGAATATTTGTGGACAGTTTGGCTCTGCTGAGATGTGTGCTGTTTATTTATTTGTCTATCTGTCTGTCAGCCACCACTAGAAACAGCTTTCTGCTTTTAATTTAAACTCTGACATCTGGTACTTAATTTCAGCTTTTAAAATTGTTATGTGATTCTTTGGCGAGCTTCAACACCTTCATTTATGCAGGTGGATGGGGGTACGGAACCATTGTAAATAGTGGCAGAATTAAGTAAGAAAAGCCTGAAAATCTATTGAAATTTTAAGTTAAAAGGTGACTTCTGGGGAGTTCTGTTGCAGGCTTTTTTAGGGAAAATGTAGATGAGATCAACTGTATGTAGACTGTTCAAACTGATTGTGGTCCTCCTTCTTCATGGCTCTCTAGATACAACATTACCTTCTATAATAATTTCTGAATTAATGTCACACAAGCTCTGCAAGTGTATTGTATTAGGGGTGTGTGCTTGTAGTTAGGGTTACTCAGACTCAAACCCTGTACCTTAGGTACAACAAGCAAGAGCCTAAATTCTATACCATTACCACTACTCATGATTCAATGAGTTTCTCAACTGCCCAAAGTTTCAGAAATGTTTGGCTCATACATTTGGTTTGTTCTTTTTAAAATTTGTGGTTTTCTGGCAAATCAGTGAAAACTGTATTCATTAAATAATGATAACCATTTAAGTTTTGGTCTTCCTATCTTTCAAGAAACACATGGCAATGCAAAACATTTTATTCTAGCAACTTTCTAAGATTATACAAGCAATATTTAAAATGTGTTGCTGGTTTTGGGCCTTTGTTCCCCCCAGTACATTTTAGCTTTTGCCAGATTTCTTGTGCTGCACAGTTCTTCAGGGGGAGAGAAGTTTAGTGGTGGTTATGCCAAATCTGTTTGTGTTGTTAGTAGCACAACAGGTAGCATACTTTCTTTTGATGCAAAGAAGGCTGTGGGTTCTACTACCACAGTATGTAGATGGATTGCTGATACTGTGTTATACTTGTAAAGGGGGTGGACGCTGCAGTCCTGAGAATGTCCTCTTTGGCAAACCGGTGGAGATACCTAGTAACTATGAATATGTTATCAGTTTGCCATCCATTCCCTATTGCAATATTACTAGCTTATCATTGTTTAATGTAACAGACACAATTTACTCTTCAAGAGCAACAGACACTTTATTTGTAGATGAAACAATGAAATATAAAGTTGTTTGCCAGCAGCAACATTTTCATTAGTTACAGATCTCTTTAATGTGGAATTATTTAAATGACTTTTGCATTTTCTTTGAATGTGGGTTTCAATGGCAGAGAAGTTTTAATGCTAAGTCTATTTTCACTGTGAGATTGCATTGCTTCGTTTAGCAGATATCTATTAGTGTTTGTGCTATAAAATGTAAAGTAAACATTTTAAATGAAATCCAAATAATCATTGTAGATGTAAAGCAGTATGCACATTACAGTGTTTAATGTAAATGGGGTGAAATAGCCAAGTAATGAGACATTGGAATGGCTGTAGAGGGGAGGGCTGTGTATGGGGGCCACATTCAACCATGATTTTGTGAGGGGGAGGGTTGGCAAACTGCACAAACTCTAGCCACACAACTGATCAGTAGGCCATGGAGAATGACTGACTTTTGGAGGTCCTAGCAAACTATAATATTCTTTTGTTAAGATTAGAATACTGTATATCATTAAATGCCCTATTTTTACCACAAAACCCACATACTGCAAGTCACAAAAAACAAAATCCTAAGGTTCATCATCTTCTCCATTCCCAGTGAACATCATTTTATACATTAAAAATGGTTACCATTTACTACAGGCTCTGGGGACATATTTTGGTTGTCTCTTCTCTTCAGTTTGCGTTTGAAAGTTGGTGGCCCACAATTCCATCATAGTGGGCGTGGTTACATATCTGTGTATGCAAATTTTATGTTAATCAGCTTACAGATTTGTACCTGTTTTTCATGGGCCTTTGTCCAGATTTTTGATGTTTCCAGGTTGAGAGGTATGACTGTGGTACTGCATTTCCCATAATTCCTGTAGGGTATAAAGCAGTACAGTACTGCTATTGCCCTAAGTACTTTATGAGTTTTTCTTGGCACATGCACTGTGAACAACTTTGCTTGAAAGTTGAAATACATTACATTTATCATAATACCTTATTTGAAAATTTGTTTACGAAACCATTTGTGGCAGGTGGTCAAACCCAGCGCTGCTGCAATCCCAGCCTGCAAAGCTCCATGACAGTAACGATAATAAGATGCAGGACACATTATGTGTACCTTCATTTTTTAGAAAATAGGATGCGTTTACTAACAGAATCACTGCTTTACCATCCTAGAATGTAAACCAAAACGAAGCAAAAATCTACAACCACCAATATACACTGGACACATCATTAGGAAAACCAAGAGTACCACAGACTGTAAAGCTGAGCATTTATATCTTTATTATCCTAAAAGACTTCTTCCATACATGAATGCATTTATTGCGCACCAATGACTGTACTGCAGGCAGACAATACCTATTAGCAGAGTACAAGGCATAGAACCTGGGGGAGCAGAGTACCTTACTATTACCATATAGCCCTGAGACAATTTGTTCTTCCCTGTTCTGCTTCAAACAGTCAGATATAACATTCTCAAACATTAGCTACTGGGTATCTGAAGAAAGGTTCTAGGGTACAAAAAAGATTTCTGTGATACAGAGGTCTTAATTCCATAGATTTTCACATTGCAGTGAGCCTGAGTGAATCCACAGTTTTCCTGCAAAAGTGGCTATAGCATGGAGGCCAGTCTCACTTGTGAAGCTGCATGCAAATGTAGCAGCCTGGAGGAGAAGCTAATGCAAATTAGCCATATGGTTTCTTCCACAAATGATGCTGGCAGCAGATTAATGCCACATTTTCATGGCATTCACACCACAGGAGTTGCTGGTATTGTGGAGCTGTGAGTGTGTGGACATTACATGTATGGATATGTGAGTCTGGGAGTGTGTAGGGTCATGAATGCAGCTGTGTGGATGTGGGTGAGTATGCCTCACTAATTGCCCCACAGGAGGCAAGTATGAGAAGCTGACTCTGCAAGTGTGTGTGTATGTTGGAGTAGGCATGTAGATGTGTGATTGAGCGCCTCCATGAGTGTGAATGAACGTGTAGGAACTTGTTTGTGACTGCTAGGATGTCTGTGAAGGTATGTATGTGCAGAAAGGTGCCTGTGTTACTGTGATACATAAGATGCTAGGGAGAACACTAGCCCGGTCAGGTCTGACAGGACAGTGTTCTATTCAGTGACATGATAATTGGCCACTAATGAGGTGTCTCTCTATGTGGAATTACCTTGTCTTGGAATCAGTGATTCTCATCATCATGCTTAATGATGAAAGCAGTGAAAATCACTCCGAGTCCCATTGAGGGTTGTGTATTACTCAGACCTGACCAAAGTACAGGAAAATATTTACCTGAAAACTAGGTATCGAAGTCTGACGTTTCATAAATCTGCATACAGCATCAATACACTTACATACATTGCTTCAAAATTATCTGTCTGAAAAACAGCAGGATAAGCAGTGCCCATAAAGCCAAGGTTCTCCTAGGAAATAAAGGTTGAATAAATACAAGTCCAACAGTCTTCTAGCACAATAAACAAAATTTATTAAGCACTTTTGTCTCTGTTAATACTGAGACTTCATCAGAATAAAAACCACACAACAAACTCAAACTTAAATATGTTTAATTATCTATATTACTACTTGTCTCCCACTACAAATAATCCACCTCAATATTTTAACCCATTCAGGTGTCCCATTACAATACAGTGCAATAATAAATTTGTTAATGAGACAGCGTGGAACCACAAATAAATTCTCTAAGCATTATGTTCTCCACAACAGGTATGGCACTTTACCTATAAATGCAACAAAGTGTCAAGTAGGGTGTGTGTGTCTGTGGTTCTGGAATGTCCATCTGCATAAGCTAACCAAAATACAATGCACACTGTACATCAGGGGACAAATAACTATATGTATGTTCCAGAAGTAAAAGTGATAATCTACTGTCCAGGCATGTTCATAATGAAACATTCTGGTATGACACAATAGTGGATACATGATGAATGAAGCACAGCTCATTGTCTTCATGGGTTCCTAGGTCCCTAACTACTATAACAATTTTCAGTGGTGTGTTGTTGGTGTGATAGTTGCAGGGGACATCATGGTTGCCGAAAGATACTTCTATAAATTTTTTGGTATCAGCTGTTTGTTTGGGAAAGGACCTTCTGAAGGATCTTGGTGTCTTTTGAAGAGTTTATGACGTCACCAAGTTTACAGTCATCTGCATACTTGGTCAATGACCAAAGCCTGAGGTACACCGCTAATGATAGGTCTTTTGGAGGAGGTAGAATCCCCACCCTAATTTCCTGGGTTCGGTTTCTGAGACACTTTGCTATCCAACAAGCTGCACAGCGATATACATTTAGCTGTTTGAGTTTATCAACTATACCAGTGATAGACTTTGTTAAACACTTTAGCTCTCAACATCTTAGAACAAGAAATCTGGACAAAACTGTAAATAATGGGAGACAAAGGACCAAAAATGAGGACAATTTTTAAATATTGCTCTTACAAACTTAGAAAGTTGCTAGATTAACAGGTTTTGAATTAGCATGAATTTTCTGAAGGGAATGAATTCTGGATCACAAATGTTTGTCATTGTTTTTTGAATTCGGTTCTCAGTGATTTGCCAGAAAACAAAAGATTTTACGAAGAAAGTACAGCTGTGTACACTTACCATAAATGTAGATGTTCGAGTGTATTCACTGTTGCAGTCATTACATTTAGGTTATCTGCTTGCAGGCAGCCCTCAGTCGGCCTGATTAACAAAGTCTTGGGTCCTGCATCGGTTGCTGTCCCTTCTTCCATGACATCAGGTCGTCAGGGGTATAAAACATGCAGCCAATGCCATTACATCAGTTTTTCTTGCCTTAGATGTCAGGTGCCCCCCAATGGGAAGCAATTAAATATAAAAGTACAAAGATATACCTCCAACAAAAAAGCAAATACACCAAAAAGGCTTTTAAGCATAGCAAAGGAAAGTAGAGGTATAGCCACAAGAAGTTAGGGGACTGGAGGGAGGGTAACCAGGACTGCAACAGTGAATACACTCGAACATCTACATTTATGGTAAGTGTACACAACTGTACTATGTTCTTCGTGTTTCACTGTTGCAGTCATTAAATTTGGGTAGATTCCCAAAACTATGGTTGGGAGGAGGAATTTAGATAGCATTAGGGCCAGCTATAAGGCCCAGCAAGACTGCAGTGGCAAAGCCAGCTCTGGATTTAGAGGAAATTGGCAAATGATAATGCTTGGTGAAAGTATGTACAGAACTCCAGGTAGCATCTTCTAGGATCTCCCTGGTAGGGACGCCTCTGAGAAAGGCTGTAGAGGTAGATGCAGCCCTGGTGGAGTGAGGTCTGATCCCCTGGTGGATAGGTTTTCCATGGTGCTTATAGCAGAAATGAATGCAATGGCCTATCCATTTAGAAATGGTTTGCTTTGAAATAGCCTTCCCCTCTGCCCCTGTAGCAAATGCCACCAGCAGTTGTTCAGATTTCCTTTGAGGTTTAGTCCTGTCCAAGTAGAATCTAAGTTGTCTGTGCACATCTAAGGAATGCAATATCCGTTCCCCTTTATTCTGTGGATTGGGAAAGAAGGTTGGCAAATGGACTGATTAAGAGCCACACTGGATACCACCTTGGGCATGAAGGATGGATTGGTTCTGAGGGACATCCTGTCAGCATGAAAGATGATGAAAGCTCCACTGCCATAAGGGCCTGTAATTCAGACACCCTTCTAGCTGAAGTGATTGCTAAAAGGAAGGCTGTTTTCCAAGAAGTCTGCAGTAGCAGCTGGCTCGAAAGGAGGTAGAGTGAGTTTCTCCAAAACAAAGTCAAGGTCCCAGGCTGGGGTTGGAGCTCTCCTGGGTGTTCTCAATTTTTTGGCCCCTCTGAGGAACTGCTTGAGCAGTGGATGAGAGAAGAGGGGGTGTTCTGTGTTATAATGAGCTGAAATGGCCGAGGCATGGATTTTAATGGAGGAAAAAGACAGACCCTTGTGAAGCATCTCAGTTAAGTATTGTAATATCTGAGGTAAATTGGGTGCTGCTGTGCTCATCCCTTGAGATTGGTTCCAGGCACAGAATCTTTTCCATTTTTCAGCATAGGATTTTCTAGTACTAGGCCTCCTTGCCTCTAAAATGATATCCATCACAGGTTTACCGAGGGATGATAATGGAGAGATTAGGAAATTAGCCAGGCTGCCAGGTTCAGTGTTAGAAGCTGAGGGTGTAGAATCTGGTTCTCCTGCTGAGACAGCAGGGATGGAGTCTGAGGCAGGTGCCATGGAGATAACCGTGACACACTGCGTAGGAGGGGGTACCAGTGTTGGCGCGGCCAGTCTGGAGCAATCAAAATCGTTCTTGGTTTGTCGTGTTTGATTTTTAGTAGTACTTTGGAGAGCAGAGGTAGAAGGAGGAAGACATAGACTGATAGGTTTTTTCCAGCTGAAAGACAGAGCATCCACTTTCCAGGCTTGTTTGTGGGGAGTCCTTGTGCAAAATTTGTCCAATTGGTAGTTCTGGGCAGAGGCAAACAGGTCTATAGCTGGGCTCCCCCATTTGCTTGTCAACATGTTGAAAATCCTTGGTTCCAATTTCCACTCTTATGGGTCCATGAGGTTTCTGCTTTGTCTATCTGCCAGTGTATTTAATTTTCCTGGCAGGAATTGAGCTTGTAGGTGCACTTGGTAGCTCAAGGCTGTGTTCCACAATGCAATGGCTAGTCTGCAGAGGGGGTAAGAATGTGTACCCCCCCTGCTTGTTTATGTACTACATAACAGTGGTGTGTTGTCTGTCTTTACCATTAGTTGTCCTGGAAGAATGTGGTCCTTGAAGGCTGTCAGAGCATTCTGTACAGCTAACATTTCTTTTTGATTGATATGCAGGTGCATTTGATTTGGGTTCCATTTGCCCTGAATGCACTTCCCTGCCAGGTGAGCCCCCCATGCATAGGTTGATGTGTCTGTTGTTAGGGCTTGGGTGGCAGGGGGTGGTGTGAAAGGTAGTCCCTTGTTTTGGTGGCAGGCCTCTGCCCACCAAAGGAACTCTAGGCAAAGGCAAGGTATGATAGGAATAATTGTTTCTAGGTCTTGAGAATGTTGATATCATAGGCTTTTTAGATACCACTGTAGTTTCCTCATATGCAGTCTTGCATATGGAATTAGAAGAATGCAGGAGGCCATGAACCCCAAGGCTTACAGTATTTGTCTTACAGATAGCAGGGCTTTTGTGGCCACTTGTTTGAAGTAGGTAGTTAAATTAATTTGTTTCTCTGGTGTGAGGTAAGTCATCTGGGAAGTTGTATTCAAGCTTGCTCCCAGGAATATAATTTGTTGACAGGGTACCAGGTGTGATTTATTTTCGTTTATGGTATACCACAGACAAGTTAGAACCATTTGTACAAAGGCCAGATGATTCAAAAGTATGCCTGGCTTTCTGCCTGAATTAGATAATCGTCCAGGTATGGGTATATTTGAATATTTCTTTGCCTGCAAAATGCAATAACTAGAGCTAGGCATTTTGTGAATACCCTGAGCGCAGTAGATAAGCCAAAGGGCAGTGCAGAGAACCGATAGTGCGTGTAGCCTGCTTTGAAGCGTAGGTTTCTTCTGCAAGATTCCCTGATTGGGATGTGCAGGTATGCTTCTTTTAAATCTAGTGTTGCCAACCAGGCATCTTTGCCTAGCATAGGAAGTAATTGGTGAAGAGTCAGCATATTGAATTTTAGAATCTCCAAAAGGTGTTTAGAGTAGACAGGTCCAGGATAGGATGCCATGAATTGTCTTTTCTGGGTACCAGGAAAAGTCTCGAGTAGAAACCTTGTCCCTTTTCCTCTTCTGGTACCAGTTGAATAGCTCCCGTGCTTAAGAGAGAAAGTACTTGTTTTTGGGCCTCTGCCCAATGATTTGGGGGTAGGTCCGGCCACCCGCTTGGTGCTGGCAACGTGTGGAAGTGAAATCTGTATCCCTGGGACACTATATTTAAAACCCATTTGTCCTGGGTAATGAGTTCCCAATTCTATGCATGAAGAGCAATCTTTCCCCCCAAAGGGGCAGTCAGTTGATAAGTGCTTGTTAATTTTAAAAGGAAGTCATTGAGACAGTTTACCATAGGGTGGAGTCTTATTATTCCCAGATTTGGAAGTGGAGGCCCCCCACTGCTTAGTTCTGTGTGTCCCCTGGGACTGAAACCTGGGGTTTTTGATGTGTCTGGGTTTGAATTGAGAAGACCTGGAAGGGGCTGGAAAGGACAAATTCTTAGAGGGCCAGTGCCTACTAAATCTAGCAGGCTGAACTTGTAAAAAATCTTTAACAGTTTGCATAGATTTAGCTTTATCTTTCATCTTTTTCAGAACTTCCTCAGCCTTGTTGCCAAACAGGTGGTCCTGATTTAAAGGAGCATCCAACAATTTAGCTTTAAAATGATCAGGCAAAGATTACTCCTTAAGCCAAGCATGACTTCTGAGCACAGACCCAGTAACAGCAGCCCTGCAAGATGCCTCTAATGAATTAAAACCACATTGCAAAGTATGTTTTCCAATTTGTTCAGCAGAATGCATTAAATCCTGTAATTCTTTATTTTCCACACAGTCAGGAATCAACATCATTTTCTGTTTAAGTAGTCCAATAACATGTTGCTGATACTTTAACATATGAAACTAGCAGTTTAAAGCCCTAATGGCCAAGGTTGCAGAAGTGTAAACCTTCTTACCCCATCTATCCAGCGCCCTGGAGTCTCTATCAGAAGGGGTAGGATTTTTAGCAGTAGAAGCCTTAATGCCCTTGGGCCCCTGTGAAATAGTTAGTCTCTGGATCTGCAATAGGATTTTTAAAAAGGAACTTGTGGGACTCAGGGACCCTGTAGTATCTGTCAGGTTTTCTGGGAGCAGGAGGCAGTTAATCAGGGGCCAAACTAGATTCCGAAAAAGCATCATCAACAATGTCTACTATAGGAGGAATAGCTAAAGGCCTATGCTGAGGTAGGAGAAGGAAATCCCTAAGCCTCTTTTTTGAATCAGAAAAATCCTGGCTTTCCCAGTGGAAATGCTCCCTTAGAGTATGTAAGGTTTCCCCAAAGGGGAAGCAGAGGGAATGTAGTCCTCTGCATCAAAATATTCATAAGTAGATAAGGGCAAATCCAGATCATCAGAAGAATCAGAAAGAACAGAATCCTGATCAGAAGATTCATAATCAACTTCAGTCCTAGGCCTCTTAGAAGGGGGGGGGGGGGGTTGGCTACCTCTGATTAGAGTTATTAGATCTTCAGCCACTTTTATCATTTATTTTTTAGGCATAGAGGCCTGAGCATGTGGCCTGGGCGTCGGTTTTTTAGGCATGGATCGAGATTTAGGCCTAAGTAAAGAAGGAGGCATATGTTTAATATGCAAGTCCGTAGGCCTGAATACATCCTCAGAATCCGGTGCCTGCACAGCAGCTCTGGACCCATCCAAGGTAGAGACATCTGCGGGTTCCATAGCTGAAGCATCTCGCGGCATACCGGACTCCAAATGCGTCTCAGTAGAGACCTGCGAATCAGAAGTAGTGGGCATCAGGGGCTGCAAAAGTGCCTCCCTGAGTACCGGTGAACTAGCGACTGGCTTAGGAGAGGCATCATCGGCAGTTATGGACCTCGGCAGCCTGTCTCTGTCTTTATCTTTGCATTTTTTTGGAATCCTGTTAGTCGGATGGCTAACCTACGACATTTCTGGATAATTAATCCGAGAACCGAAATATTTAGAGGCGAAAATACACTGACGATGGATAATGCGCTGATTAAATAAAGCACAAAACTGACAGCAAGGTACGTTGTGGTCAGGGCCTAGGCAAGGAATACAGTACGAATGAAAATCTTTATGATGTATTTGCTTTCCACAAGTAATGCAATTATTAATTTTTACTTATATCGGCAAGGAGCAAGAAAAAGTTTCCCCAACGGGGTACTTAGCTTTAGTTGAAGACTTCGGTTCTGAAACTCAAAAATGAAAATTTCAGGAGTCGGCCAACCGGCACTTGCAAACCGCTTCTGCTTCGGGCACCGCACGGCAAGAAAGACTGATGTAATGGCGTCGGCTGCATGTTTTATACCCCTGAAGACCTGACGTCAGGGAAGAAGGGATAGCAACCGAAGCAGGACCCAAGACTTTGTTAATCAGGCCGACTGAGGGCTACCTGCAATCAGATAACCCAAATGTAATGACTGCAACAGTGAAAAACGAAGAACATCATACCAAAAATGTGTCAAAAATCTGGGTATTCTGTAAAAATCAGTACAGCTGAAAGATTTGCTGCTAACAACTTTGGACTTAGAATAAATCATAAGAAAATACAGGCTGCAGATCTACTAGCAAGTCCTTTTCTGATCTTTGTAAAAGTCTGCAGGTGTTCCTTGGTGGGGAGGAAGAGTAATATGAGGAAATGCACTACATATGACTGTACAAGCATGCCTTTATGCTGGAAGCCTTCGATAATGTTTGAAATGCAGAAAAGACAGTTTAATCAAAAACTTTATCTCAGATATTTCTTATTCAGCAGCATTAATGTTTTATGTTACCCAAATATCTAATGATATCATATGTTATTATTTTTTGTAATATATCTGTATTTTTTTTTCTTTGTATTATACAGTGTTTTGTGAAGCTTTTCTCCTCGGGTCACCACTGAAAATGGGTCACTTGGCCCAGTGGACTTTCCTGGTGAACAAATGTCAATAAATAAATGAATAAAAAAGGTAATATACTGCCATTTCTTCTGATTAAGACAGAATCACTTTGTTGTTGCTTTTTTGCTCCCGCTGCAAAATATTTTGAAAATAATTGGCAATGCCCGTTTTCTTGACATGATGCAGTGTTTTATGCAATCAGTGTGTTACATGCTAACAGCTGAATATAATGCAGCCTTGCCTTGGTATGTCTTTCTGTATAGAACATAAACAGTTACTACTGAATTTAGGAGTAATAAATCATGCAGTACTGTAAGTGTATATTGGTTTGCTTAGAGCAGTCTAGACCACTGACCATTTTATGCTTTCTTTCTAATACTATTTAATGTCATGGCTTCTTTTATAACCCAGACTCTAGCTGTACTTGATCCAGCAAACTGAACTACTTGCTGATTTGCCAAACCTATACTTTTTGCCTCAGGATACAGAGCACAGTTTGCTTTGTCCCTAGCCAGGAAAGGAACATTTTCCATATTCTTGTTTACTTGTCACTTCAGAAACACAGAATAACGAGCGACTGAGAAGGAGCTGCGAGTCGTGATCAAAGGACTTAAGCTGGTGAAAATATTTTCACTTTACATTTTTACTGAAGAAAAGTGTGCAAAACAGTTACTGAGAAATGTCAGCTGTGTTTGCTGTAGCTACCTTATCTACTTTTTAAGAATGACCTAAGGCCTTTACAGAAACCAAAGAGGTTGCAGTATTGACAATGGAATCTTTGCAGCAGTACAACTTAGCAGACCTGTCTATAACTTTCAGTCTGTTACTGTCTCAGGTTCCCTTCCATCTAGTACTAACTTGAGTCACGCCATACTTTTCACAATAAAGCTACCAGACTACAACTAACAGCCACAAGAACACCATCTAACATGCTAAGAACTTTTGGACCAACTATGCTAGTTTCAATCACACACATTTGGGGTGACGTGACTGCATACATCTCGCAAACTGAGAGAGGTTATTCATCACAACTTTACTAACATGAACATTTAAGAAGAATGAAAAGTGGGGTAACATTTGTGCCTACACTCAGTTTTAAGTGTCTACCTCCAGGTGCCCTAATACGTCATAGAATACTTGGTTAAGCTTCACTAAGAGAGAAAAGTTGCAACAGCTTCCCTGCATCAGTTTGCTTCACTTTCTACTACCCCTATCTTAAACCATCAGATCACTCTAAAATTACCTTTTTCAAAAATTTGGCCTGCTAAGCTAAGTTCATCATCACTAAACAGCTTGCTGACCATGGTCAAGGTCTGCAGCTAGTTATAGTATTATTACCTTTGTGTGCGCAGAATTTGAGCTGATTTACAGAGGGTGGGACACCAACAGCCCAATTATTCCACTAAGAGCCGATAAATCAGTGCCAAAAGTGGTTACTCATCTGCCATAAGGGTTGTTTATGCTCTTAATTCCCTCCTCTTGGCAGAGGCAACTGCCACAACTGCTTGCCATGAGCACAATATGCCTGCACTTACCCTTGCAATTCTGGTTAAGTGCAGCTTTCTGGTTCCTTGCCACCCCCTTCTACTTCCATCCTCTCCCCACTAACTGAGTAAACTTGATAGCTACTGCTGCTTTCCACCTTCCCCATGCCAGCTCACCCCTTCACTCAGGCCACAAATGTCACAGCTTTGACTTGCTTTGTCAAAGGTGCTGGAAACGTAGCTATGCAGCTTTATGCATGAGACTAACAAGATTACCTGTGTATCTTTTCTACCTTTATCCTAGAGGTACTGGTACTTGAAAAAACGATTCCAACAGTCGACCAGGAACACACCAACTTTATTCACCACAGAGAATTCCTGTGACTAAGTGCTTTTGCCATTGATTGGCTTCATCAGAGTCAAAGGAAGCATAATAAAATAATGATATAAATAATTAAAACAATCAAATAATCAAGTAATCAACCAATCATCAGCAATATAATGAATTTCAGTAACCAGTAATTATAAAGTGCCTAGTGCAAATCACTTCATATTCAACATATAAAAACACATTTTGCAATGTATATAGTACCTAAATAAATAGCATATTAACATTTTAACAAAAATATCGCAACTATACAATTAATTAAAAATGTTAAATGAATATGTTGTGGTACTTAAAATGGAATCAGAATTCCTTAGATTAAGTCAACCTGTGAAATATTCTTTTTTTTTTGTAACATTTTATCTGTCTGCCAACAAAAGCACCAGCTTTATAACACTAAAATGAAATGCAATGAATGGAGAAGTGAAGGAATATATTCATGGTGTTTGAACTTCTTTGACTGCACATGAGGTCAGAGGTTCAAGATGAGTTTGTAAAAGTACGCCTGCTGTTTCATGCTCAGTTATGTAACTCTCCACTATATTCCAAGGGTGCTATGATATCAGTCTATTATAGTTGTTGTTGTGTCCTTTGGCTTATCCCGGTTAGGGGTCGCCACAGCGGAACTCCGGTCCGCTAATGTTTGGTAGTGGATTTTTACATGCCGAGTTACCAGCCCTGACGCACAACCTTCAATGAAGGCATGCCCATTCACGTATGCCTCCACACAGAAGACGCTCTAGCTGAGAATCGAACGGGACAACGTCTTACTCAGTCTATTATAGTAATATATCTATATTAAACGGCTGCTGTCCACTAACTTCACAACTTTTAAACAAATGCATACTGTTCATAGGCCAACTATTGCTCCTGTTACAATTGTGAGATGAAAAATACAGAATGTTTTAAAAAAGACCTAAATGACAGTGCTTGTTTCATTCCCTTTCATTCCACTGGGCAAAGTCAGCTGTATTTTTTGGAAGATTTGCCATGTATTTATTAAATTTTATTTTTCCTATTGACTTTTCTAGAAAAGTTATTTTACTGCAAACGTGAAAACTCTTATCACAAATATAGGCTCTCTGCTGGCCTTTATGGTTTGAGGATAAGCATTAAATAGATGGATGACCTCATTAACAGTATGCTGTATACACTCCTGGCAATGTCCCTTCCTGGAGGTAGGAGAATCAATGCTTGTTTACCCCATAAAGAAATTCTGGCACTCTAAAAGAAGTGCCCATAAGATATGGGACTAATATGGAGAAACATAATGGCTAAAATCTCAAGAGTATACATATAGAATACCACACAGTACGGTGAGTGTGTGTGCAGGTGTGCGTGCACATAAGAGTGCTCATACTCATTTGTAGGGGGATTTACTGGATGTGTAATCCATGCAGCTATCTGAGGCCTTAATATAAAAACCTTTGTCCAGATTATATCTGCACCCAAGGGTTGCTACATACTGATCCAGTAGGCTAAACATGAAACCATGGGATAAATTCTTACTGGGCAGGGGCATATGGGAATTGCACAATCGGGTTAGCCAGCACTAACAGCTTGCAGTAGTTGTCAAGAGAAGGAAAGGAGAAAGAACATTGGGGTTCAACTGTTGGGTCTTTACTGGCCAGGTTTCTGTACCATACAGTAGTACTTGTCGCACCATTGTCTTGTACACCTTACTTTTCAGCTTCCTTGGCATTCTTCTGTCATAGACTACACCAGACACTCTATGCCAGTTGGCTGCAGCCCCTCTGATTCTAGATTTGACCTCTTCATTCAGAATACCCTTCTCCTCTACTACCCCTCCCAGATACTTGAAGCTGTTTACCTGTTCCACTAGTATGAACAGCAATGGGCTCAGAGCTGAACCCTGATGTACACCCACTCCCATTGTGAACCCCACTGTAAGGCTGAAGACTGTTCATACTAGAGTCATTGGGTCCTTGGACATAGCCTGCACTAATTCTACCAATGTTTCTGGGACTTCAAACCACCTCAGTACTGCCCAGATCAGCTTTCTTGGGACCTTGTCACATGCTTTCTCCAAGTCTAGGAATGCCCAGTTGGACTCTCCTCATCTCTAGCTTCTTCTCAAGTATCTGGCTCAGTGCAAACATCGGGTCAATTGTGCTGCATCCTGATCTGAATCCAAACTGCTCATCTCCCATCTTACATTCTACTACTCTGCGTATCCATATATCAATAGCCTCTCCAGAACTTTCATGCAATGTGATAGGAGTTTGATGCCTCTGTACTGCCCACAGTTGTGGATGTCCCCTTTGTTGTTGTACACTGGCAAGAGTATGCTTATTCTCCAGTCATCTGGGATACGCCTTTCTCTCCAGCTCAAGGAATGTTTAACTGTAAAACAGACAATCCAGGCGAGTAGCACAATGAGCAATGTCAAAGCAATAAAAGAAATAAAAAGAATTAAAAATCCAAAATTTATTTATTTAACATTTCTCTTATTCTCAAATGATCAAGAGAATATGTGCAAAGGAAGCTGATTTTAAAATTAGTTTCTTTATTTTTACGGACTGTATTATGTTGACATTCCGTATATTCCACAATCTGTACAATTGGATTCGGTAATAAGGGTTTAAAATGACCTATACTTCTCTTATGACTGACTTCTAACACTATATTGTCTATCATGGGCTCAAGATAGCCTCTATTAATAAACATGGTTTTAAGAAGCAAACATTCTTCATCAAAATCTGTCTCATTGGTTACCATCCTAGCCACCCTTACCAACTGTCCTTTAACAACTGCTCTCTTTTGAGATGGTAAGGGTGGCTACTAGTAAAATGCAAAAAGGAGTTGGAATAAGAAGGTTTTCTATAAATTGTGCTTTTGTACCTAAAGTTAATAGTGTCTTTCAACAAGTTAACATCTAAAAAATTAATAGTGGTATCTTCAAGGCTATAAGTAAATTCAAAGAAGTCAGTCATCTGGGATATGCTTTCAATAAAAACAGGAACTAAGGCTTTTGGCCCCTTCCAAACCAGAAACATATCATCCTGGTATCGTGTGTACCAAGCGACATTTTCCTGGAATAGCCTGTTTTGAAATAATAAAGTTTTCTCCCAATGGGCCATTATGCAATTGGAAAAGCTACCCCCACAGGGAGAGTCCATAGCCACTCCCATACTCTGAAGATAGAAGTGCCTGTCGAAAATCATGAAGTTATTGGCTAAAACAATCAATAAAGTTTCCACTAAGTATATAGTTTTCTCATCAATTAATCTTACTGTCATGAAATCCCTAATCCATTCAAGACCAAGAGCTTGGGGTATGACGGTGTATAGGTCTTTCACATCAATTGTAAGGAAACGGGAGTATTCTCGATATTGCAATTTACTTACGCTATCTAAGAAGCTCCATGAATCCTTACAAATTTGAGATTCTTGTTCTACTAAGGGCCTTAAAATGCTGTCTATATATTTAGCACATCCGTAGGTCACAGAGCCTCTCCCATCCACTATAGGTCTAAATGGAGGGTCGTTGTATCTCTTATGAATCTTAGGCGACCCGAAGAGGGCTGGAATCCTAGGGGCATTCATAGTTAAATAGTGATGTGTATCTATGTCAGTAGCCCCTTCTAAAAATAAATCATCCAAAATAGTTCTAATTCATTGGATTAGATAAAGGAGTAATGGCTCCTGAGAGTACTCATAGCAGTACAGAGAGAAAGGCGTATTACAGACGACTGGAGAATAAGCACACTAGTGCCAGTGTACAAGAGCAAAAGGGCTATTCGGAACTATGGACAGTACAGAGGTATCAAACTCCTGTCACACTGCATGAAAGTTCTGAGAAGGGTGACTGATAAATGAATATGCCGAATAGTAGAAAGTAAGATGGGCGGTGAGCAGTTCACAATCAGATCAGGATGCAGCACAACTGACCCAATATTTGCAATGAGACAGACAATTGAGATGAAGCTAGAGATGAAAAAAGAGTTCAACTGTGCATCCCTAGACTTGGAGGGAGCATATGACAAGGTCCTAAGAAAGCCCATGTGGCAGCCCTGCAGTGGTTCAAAGTCCTAAAACACTGGTAGGATTAGTGCAGATAATGTACAAGTACCTAATGATTCAAGTACGAATAGTGTTTGGTCTCACACATGGATTCCCAGTGGGAGTGGGTGAGCATTAGGGTTCACCTCTGAGCCCACTGCTGTTCAATCTGGTGATGGATTATATCAGCAAACAGGTTGGAAGGGACAGAACGAAAAAGTTGCTGTATGTACACAATGTGGCATTACAGGCCAACTCTGAGCAAGAACTTCAGCAAAGGATAGAGGAAAGGAATGCAAAACTGAAGGCATATGAGATGAAACTGAGCACAGATAAGACCGTTGTAATAGCAGCAAATGTGGTAAATTAGAAGTAGCTGACAAATGAGATAGAAGGAAAAACAGATGAACAGGTTAACAGCTTCAAGTAACAGGCAGAGGTGGTTGGGGAGAAGGGAAATCTGAATGAGGAGATCAAGGCTAGTATCAGGGGTGTTGCAATCAAATGACACAGAGTGTCAGGGGTAGTGTAGAGCAGAGCTGAAAAGTAAGGTGTGCAAAACAGTGGTGTGACCAGTACTAATGCATGGTAAAGGAACCTGGGCAGTAAAGCCAGAGCAGATGAGGAAGCTAGAGGTGATGGAGATGAAGTGCTGATACAAGTGGTAGGATGCACACTGTGGGACAGACATCAGAGCAGAAGCCAAAGTAGCTCCAATTGCAGAGAAGGTCAAAGAGAACACATTATGGTGGTTTGGGCACATGTGCAGAAAAGTAGAAGACAATCTGATGAAGATGATTTGGGGCAGACAGGAAGATGGCAAGTGGAAACATGGGTGTCCAGCAAAGAGATGTTTAGATTGTGGAAAGAAGACCTGTGACAGTCAGGCATGACTGCTGAAGAAGGCAGGAGCATGGCCTTGAGTTGAGATGCACAAACATATTTTTATTTACATATGTGTACATCTGTGTATGTTACATGTGTCCCAGGACAAAAGGATCTGATTACCAAAGTAAAAGCACACAAGACAAGACCTTCCAACAGTGGTGGGGCAGGCAATGGATGGACAAATGGATGGAAATGCATTGCAAGCATAAGTTCTACCCTCCAGGGCAGAAATGCAGGTTGTAGTAATACTGAATATCTGAGCCTGCCACAGATGATGGCCTGCTAGTACGAAACTTTGCCCTTATTCCCTTCCCTTCCTCCACAAAAAGCCTGGAAGTGAGCCGAGTTATCGAATACAGTAAATCTTCCTAGAAGTGGAATAATTCAACTGCATGAGTTACTAATGATAGATTGAGGAATTAAGATGACTCAAATTAATCTTGGAGGTTGTTGAAATATTATAGCTCATAAGGGAAAAATATTTCATTGGCAAGGAAAAGTTTGAAAGACCACATTGTAACGATTCTTTGCCAGTTATAACCCTTGTGGTGGTATCTTGTATGTCTTCTCCCTTGTAAAACATTCTGATCCGTATTCTTTTGCCTCCAAGGCTAACACCCTTCCCAGCTCAATCCAGTTGACACCATCTCCCTGTTTACTCTTCTGAAAATAAAAATGACAAACTCATTAAAAAAGTTTTTGTTTAGAGCAGTTTATCACTATTGCTTGACCATGAACTTCTGTCCCAGTAATATTTCAGGCCGAGGACGAAAAATCGATAACTTGTCTGATAAAACATGTTTAGTAAGCTTCTTTTGCCATGTCACAAATGGACAACAGTTTAATGTATTATCCAATGGATGTACTTAAACAAAAACTCCAAAATTGTAATTACTGACATACATATGTAACTCTGGCTAATTAGTGATGTTAATCTATATACAACTCTTCATCACACTCCCACAGGAGTATATACCGCCTGTCCTCATCATTTATAGTAAATACTTCATAAAATCAGACCTTGATAATCTCTGCCTTTAATTTGTCAGTCATGCTTCCTATATTTCTCTTGTCTTCTTTCTAATTAAACTGTACAAGCCAGATTCAATAAGGTTACTACGAAGTGTACATGATTCCAAATAGTGCACACCCAGTGTGCACTTTGTAGTAACCTTTATGAATCCGTCCTTATTACTGCTATGTTGGTTTCTTCTCTACCATCTCATCTTCGATTTAACAAAACCAATTTCTCCCTTCAAAAGTGCATCCATGAAAGCTTTTGACTGTTTATCAATCTCCTCTAAACCTCCTCAGCCAGTTTGGCATCATTAATCAAACTACAATTTAAGAAACATAATCAGTACTTCATCTTAAATTATCTGCTCTAACCACATAGCTCTGAAGCAGCGAAATCCCTTCCTTCTGTCTTTCCCGTATTATCTCCCTTGGTTACATACTCCGAATCTGTTTAGCCTTGAACTGTACACATTTAGACTGACTGGTGTAATTTAGATTTGCCTGATAAATGAAAGCTGTGCATACTTCCAATAACACTGTGAGTAGAGCTCCATCTGCACAACAGATAGCTCACCTAGTTCTAGGCGTTCGGACAACTCATTGGCTAGAATTTTCCCAAGCTGTCAAGTCGCTTATCCCACAATGGTTAGCTTTCCACTTT
Organism: Protopterus annectens; assembly: GCF_019279795.1. Classification (NCBI taxonomy): domain Eukaryota; kingdom Metazoa; phylum Chordata; order Ceratodontiformes; family Protopteridae; genus Protopterus; species Protopterus annectens. The sequence goes on along the minus strand of NC_056745.1, from coordinate 179,021,526 downwards.
CTCATCAGTTTTGTGTGAAATAAAAAGCAACCAGGAGACAAAGGTACAAAGTAGGAAATGGAAAGAAGGAAAGTCATGCAGCAGGATAACTTTCATTTCTGATGACATAGAGCTATAGCTGCTGGGCAGATAGGACCCAGCCAGACACTGGCAGAATTATAGGTGATGGATAGGTAGGACTCAAACCAGAGATGGGCCTTTAGAGTGATGCCTCATAAGAACTTGATTTTATCCTGGAGGCTCCAAATGAAGACCTGGAATCTAGTTTGAAACGTGGGCAGAGAAAATGCCATTGTTGTAGCAATCCAAAGAGGCATTGTGAAAGGAGGTGGACAGTGTCCTAACCAAGTGGTATGCCCGATGGGTGCATATAACAACTTCCCATACTTTCAGTAACAGAGAAAACATTCATTCACTCACCATCTTGACAGGCACTGTTTGGCAACTTTACTGCTCTCAGTCTTTGGAAAATGGTGCAGAATTTGTTTTCTTTCAGAATGGTTTTCATCTTGTATACATAAATTGTGAACCACCTACCTATGCACAATCAGATACTACAAAAAGCATTCTCCTTTGTTAAAGTACGATACAGATTATTTGCTTTATTTTTTGTGGTCCATGTCTGCATGAAAGAAGGGTTAGTATGCAATAAGTCCTTGGTATTGGGAAAGGTAAACATGGGGACATAATAACAGGGCCTGCTTTTCCTGATCCTGTAGTGATTCCAAATAAGAAAACTATCTTCCATTACAGAAACTTTAGTTTAGGCTGGTTTTTAGTTGAATCATAACATTTATTCTAGCAGGAACTCTATATTGCATGGTGTAACCTACTTGTAAATCAGGGATATTTAGCTCCAAGACTGGCCCAAGTTCCCTAGATTTCTTCAGCATCAAACATAATCTGGAATATAACACAAGTTCCAGTTGGGTTTGTGAGACTTTCTGGATGGCTTTCATTTCAGTGAGGCCATGAACATTCCTCCTTGACTGAATTGTTTGATTGTGGAAAACATCTAGTAAGTTTTTGTTATGTCCTACACTGAAGAAGGAAATTTTTGCCGAAACCGGTATGTTATAGTACGTATAATAAAGGATTATTGAACTCCGTCCTGCCTTGCTGGTCTACTTGGTGTTCTGCTGTATTTGGTACAGACCGTGCATTCCCCCTTGCATGGGACTTTGTTGGTTTGTTCAATATTGGCACCTTTGTCATGATGAAAAAGACACTGAGGGGACCACAAAGAGGACAACTTCTTCTGACCAACTAAGTCTAAAAGGCAGAGCCATGGTGTTAAAAGCCCCTGTGGAACAACCTGTGACTTTCATGGAATCTCTGAAGATCTGTGACTCTAGCTCAGTGTTCTTCCTGAATCCTTAGTGTACGTTAGTCCACCAGCCTCTCATGCTCTCCATACTGGGCTTGACATTTCAGTGCATCCAAAAGAAATGGGTTGTTCTTTTCTTCTATTGTATGTAGTGTGTAATCTATGTCTGTTCCAAACAGTAAGAGGCTTTTAAGGAAAGGGTCTACAAAGAATACTTTAGTGTGGTTTAGTGAAAGGGATTAGGTAGAGTCAGCAGTCTTAGCAAACTGTGCCACATCTGCTGGCCAGCAGCCTAATCAGTGGTGCTGCAACCACTGGTTAGTCTGCTGGCCAACCAGGCAAGTGGTGCTATAACTTGCCTACCTTGAAAATCAGGTACTTACAGTGAGGTGGTAGACATCTGGTTGGGGCCGATGTACATCTCTCAAGTGACTTTCAGATATGCCTTGCATTGCATGATGTGCTTCACCCAGTATATCAACTCCAAATGTCCACCATGTCTGTGAGGTACAACAGAGCTCTCACATTAAGTGTGGAGGATGCAAAAAGGCACTCTGCAGAGTTGTCTCCTGGATGCATGGCTGTAGCATGGATGCTGAACTAGTACTCTTCTGAGACAGTCACATCCATGAGGCCACTATACCAGCATGTTCCCATGTATTTGGTGCTGCACCTTTCAGCATGACCAATAGCAGAAGCAGAAAGTACAGTTGTGTACACTTACCATAAATGTAGATGTTCAAGTGTATTCACTGTTGCAGTCATCACATTTGGGTTATCAGTCTGCAGGTACCCCTCAGCCGGCCTGAATACAAGAGTCTTCGGATTTCTGCATCGGATGCTGTCTCTTCTTCCATGACGTCAGGTCATCAGGGGTATAAAACATACAGCCGATGCCATTACATCAGTTTTTCTTGCCCCAGATGTCAGGTGCCCCCACAATAAGAAGCAATTATATGGTATGGTACACCCCCGTCAAAAAGCAAATACACCAGAAAAAATAAATATACCAAACAAGAAGGAAAGGTAGAGCCAAGAGAAGTCAGGGGGTTGGAGGGAGGGTAACCAGGACTGCAACAGTGAATACACTCGAACATCTACATTTATGGTAAGTGTACACAACCGTACTATGTTCTTCGTGTTTCACTGTTGCAGTCATCACATTTGGGTTGATTCCCAAAGCTAAGGAAGGGAGGAGAAAATTATTAAGCCCTGCAAGATTGCAGTGGAAAATCGAGCTCTGGATTTGGAAAAGATAGGCATGTGGTAATGCTTGAAGGTATGTACAGACCTCCAGGTAGCAACTTCTAGGATGTCCCTGGTAGGGACTCCTCTGAGAAAAGCCACAGAGGTAGATGCAGCCCTGGTGGAATGTGATCTTATCCCCTGTGGGGGAGGTTTTCCATGGTGCTTGTAGCAGAAATGAATGCAATGGGCTATGCATTTGGACATGGCCTTCCCCACTGCCCCTGCAGCAAAGCCAACTACACTGCCCCTGCAGCAAAGCCAACTAGCAGCTGTTCAGCTTTTCTGAGAGGCTTAGTCTTGTCCAAATAAAATTTAAGTTGCCTGCGCACGTCCAGAGAGTGCAGTATTTGTTCCCCTTTGTTTTGTGGATTAGGGAAAAAAGTAAGCAAATGAATGGACTGATTCAGGGCCACACTAGACACCACCTTGGGCATAAAGGAAGGGTTAGTCCTGAGGGAAACCCTATCCGCATGAAAGATAATGAAGGGTTCCACTGCTATGAGGGCTTGTAATTCAGATACTCTTCTTGCTGAAGTGATGGCTAGAAGGAAGGCTGTTTTCCAAGAAAGGAATTTCAACTCCACTGTTGCAGCTGGCTCAAAGGGGGGGGGGGGGGGATAGTGAGCTTTTCCAATACAAAGTTAAGGTCCTAGGCTGGAGTGGGAGATCTCCTGGGGGGGGTTCCTAAATTTTTGGCCCCTCTAAAGAATTGTTTTAGCAAGGGGCGAGAGAAGAGGGGTGGGCTCAGTATTATAATGTGCTGAAATGGCAGAGGCATGACTTTTAATTGACCAGAAGGATAGGCCCTTGTGGAGCATTTTTGTTAAGTACTGTAGAATATGAGGTAAGCTGGGCACCGCTTTGCCCATCCCCTGTGCCTGGATCCAGGAACAGTACCTTTTCCACTTTTCAGCATAGGATTTTCTAGTACTAGGCCTCCTTGCCTCCAGAATGACATCCAGCACCTGCTTACTGAGGGATGCTAGAGGAGAGCTCAAGGAATTAGCCAAGCTGCAAGGTTCAGGGTTTGAAGCTGAGGGTGCAGAATCTGGCCCGCCTGCTGGGACAGCAGGGAAGGGGTCTGAGGCAGGTGCCATGGTTGCAGCAGTGTCATACTGCGCAAGAGGGGGTACCAGTGCTGGCGTGGCCAGTTTGGTACAATCGGTATTGTCCTTGGCTTGTCCTGTTTGATCTTTAGTTGAACCTTTGAGAGGAGAGACAGAGGGGGAAGGCATAAACTGAGATGCTTTCCCAGGTAAAGGACAGGGCATCCACTTTCCAAGCTTGACTGTGGGGAGTTCTGGTGCAGAATTTGTTCTATTGGTAGTTCTGAGGAGAGGCAAACAGGTCCACCTCTGGGGTCCCCCCATTCGTTCCTCAAGAGGTTGAATATTTTGGGTTCTAGTTTCCATTCGTGCGGGTCCATGACATTTCTGCTTGTCGTCTGCCATTGAATTTAGTTTGCCTGGCAGGAATTGTGCTTGCAGGTGTACATGGTAGCTCAAGGCTGTGTCCCACAGAGCCATGGCTAGACTGCAGAGAGGGTACGAGTGGGTTCCCCCCTGCTTGTGTATGTACCACATAACTGTGGTATTGTCTGTCTTTACCAATAGTTGTGCTGGAAGAATACGGCCTTTGAAGGCTGTCAGAGCATTCTGTACAGCTAACATTTCTTTTTGATTGATATGCAGGTGCATCTGTCTCGGGTTCCATTTGCCCTGAATGCACTGCCCTGCCATGTGAGCCCCCAATGCATAGTCTGATGTGTCTGCTGTTAGGGTTTGGGAGGCAGGGGGTAGAGTGAAAGGGAGTCCCTTGTTCTGGTAGCAGGCCTCTGCCCACCAAAGGAACTCTGTCTTCATACAAGGAATGACAGAAATCATTGTTTCCAGGTCCTGAGAATGTTGACGCCATAGGCTTTTTAGACACCATTGGAGTTTCCTCTTATGCAGTCTTGCATATGGAATTAGTAGAATGCAAGAGGCCATGAACTCCAGGGCTTGCAGTATTTTCCTTGCAGATAGCTGGGGTTTTGTGGCCAACAGTTTGAAGTAGGTTGTCAAATAAACTTGTTTCTCCGGAGTGAGAAATGCCATCTGGGAACTTGTGTTCAAGCTTGCTCCCAGCAATCTAATCTGTTGGCAGGGTATTAGGTGAGATTTCTTTTCATTGATGGTGTACCCCAGTGAGGTTAGAAGTTTCTTTATGAATGCCAGATGTTGTAACAGCAAGTCCTGGCTTTCTGCCTGAATCAGACAATAGTCCAAGTATGGGTAAATTTGAATATTTCTTTGCCTGCAAAATGCAATGGCTGGAGCTAGACACTTTGTGAATACCCTGGGTGCACTAGATAATCCAAAGGGAAGTGCAGAGAACTGATAGTGCATGCAGCCTGCCCTGAAACATAGGCATTTTCTGCAAGATTCCCTTATTGGGATGTGCAGGTAAGATTTCAGACAGGCATCCTTAGCTAGCATAGGAAGAAGCTGTTGAAGAGTTAGCATTTTGAATTTTGGAACTACCAGAAAGGTGTTGGGAATAGAGAGGTCCAGGATAGGATGCCAGGAGTTGTCTTTTCTGGGTACCAGAAAAATTCTTGAATAAAAATATTGTCCCCTTTGTTCTGCTGGGACAGGCTGAACAGCCCTGATACTGAGATGAAAGAAAACCTGCTGTTGGGCCTCCGCCCATTGATTTGGGGGTAGGTCTGACCAACCATTTGGGGTTGGCAGTGTGTGGAAGTGAAATCTGTATCCTTGGGAAATTATGTTCAAAACCCATTTGTCCTGGGTAATGAGTTCCCAGTTTTTTGCATGCAGGGCGAGCTTTCTTCTTAAGGGAGCAGGTAGTTGAGCAGGGCTTGGAAGGGTTAAGGTTAAGTCATTGTGCCATTTTTCCATAGGGGGGGGTGGCTTACTCCTCCCTACTTTGGAAGTGGGAGCTCCCCACTGCTTAGGTCTGTGCATAGCCTGAGACTGTAGCCTAGGTGGCCTGCTGTTCCTGGGTTTGGACTGAGAAGGCCTGGAAGGGACTGGAAAAGACCAGTTCTTTGAAGGCCAATGCCTACTGAATCTGGGAGGCTGTACTTGTAAGAAATCTTTAACAGTTTGCATAGACTTAGCTTTTTCCACCATCCTTTTGAGAACATCTTCTGCTTTGTTGCCAAAATGTGGTCTTAGATTAAGGGAGCATCCAGTAATTTAGCTTTAACATGATCTGGCAAGTTTTATTCCTTAAGCCAAGCATGCCTTCTAAGTACAGACCCGGTGACAACAGCCCTGCAAGATGCTTCTAAAGCATCAAAACCACATTGCAAAGTATGTTTACCAACTTGTTCTGCAGAATGCATTAAATCTTGCAAGTCTTTGCGTTCAGCACAGTCAGGAATCAACATCATTTTCTGTTTAAGTAGTCCCATAATATGCTGCTGATACTTTAATATATGAAACTGGCAATTTAAAGCCCTAATGGCCAAAGTAGCAGAAGTGTATACCTTCTTACCCCATCTGTCTCAAGGCTCTAGAATCTCTATCAGAAGGGGTAGGATTTTTGGCAGCAGTAGCCTTAATGCCTTTTGGCCCTTGGGAAATGGTCTCTAGATCTGCAGAAGGATTCTTGAAGAGGAACTTGTGAGAGTCAGGTACTCTGTAGTACTGGTCAGGTTTTTTGGGAGCTGGAAGTAAAGTGTCTGGGATAAGGCTAGATTCCAAAAAAAGCATCATCTACAATGTCCAGAACAGGAGGTATAGCTAAAGGCCTGTGTTGGGGCAGGAGTTAGAATTCCCTAAGTCGCTTTTTGGACTAAGAATAGTCCTGGCTTTCCCAGCGGAAATGCTCCCTACGGGTATGCATGGTTTCACCGAAAGAAAAATCTTCTGGAGGGGAAGCAGAGGGAATGGAATCCTCTGCATTGGAATCCTCATAAGCAGATAAGGGCAAATCCTGACAATCAGGAGTAGAGAGACTAGATTCCTGATCAGAAGAATCAGAAAGAAATTCAGTTCTAGGTCTCTTAGAGGGGGAAGGCTGGATTCCCCTAATTAAGGTAATGAGGTCTTCAGTCATTCTAAGCATTTGTTTTTGAGGCATATGGGCCTGGGCCCACAGTTTGGTCATCGGTTTTCTAGGTGTAGTGTGAGATTTTGCCCTGAGGCATTCAGAACTTCTGGATGGAAATGATGGCGTTGGTTTAATATGAATGTCTGTAGGCCTGAATACACCCTCAGAAGCCAGTGCCTGTACAGCGGCTCCAGACCCATCCAAGGTAGAGACATCCACAGGTTCCATAGTCGAAGAAGCAACTTGTGGCATATCGGACTCCGAATGGGTCTCGGTAGAGGCCTGCGAATCTGAAGTAGCGGGTATCAGGGGCTGTGAAAGTGCCTCACTGAGTACCGGCGGACTGGCGACTAGCTTAATGAAAGCGTCGTCGGCAGTTTTGGACCTATGCGGTCTGTCTCTGTCTTTATCCTTACATTTTTTCAGATGATCGGTAAACATGGTGAAAATAGCAGAAACGAATGCAGTGGCCTATCCACTTTGAAATAGTCTGCTTTGAGATGGCCTTTCCTTGTGATCCTGCAGCATATGCCACTAGTAATTGCTGTGTCTTCCTGAAAACTTTGGTTCTGTCCAAGTAGAATCTAAGCTGTCTGTGTACATCCAGTGAATGCAGAATTATCTCCCCTGTGTTCTGTGGGTTTGGATAAAAAAGTTGGCAGATGAATAGTTTGGTTAAGAGCCACACTGGACACCACCTTAGGCATAAATGTTGGGTTTGTCCTCAGAGAAACTCTGTCTGGATAAAACATGATAAAAGGTTCCACAGCCATGAGTGCTTGTAGTTCTGAAACTCATCTTGCAGAAGTTATTGCTAGGAGCACAGCTGTTTTCCAAGATAAAAACTTTATATCAGCAGTAGCAGCTGGCTCAAAAGGAGGCAGGGTGAGTTTTTTCAAGACATAGTTGAGGTCCCATGCAGTTATTGCTGATCTCCTTGGAGGCCTTAAATATTTGGCTTCTCTGAGGTACTGCTTTAATAAAGGATGAGAAAAGATTGGTGGCTCCGTATTGTAAAGAGCTGAAATGGCAGAGGCATGGATTTTAATGGATGAAAAAGATAGGCCTTTGTTCAGCATCTCAGTTAAATATTGTAAAATCTGAGGAATATTTGTTACAGCTTTATCAGTTCCTTGTGCCTGGTTCCAAGCACAGAATCTCTTCCATTTTCCAGCATAAGATTTTCTAGTACTAGGCCTTCTGGCTTCCAAAATGACATCCATCACAGCTTTACTGAGAGGTGTGTTTTGTATGATTACATTATCCGCCATGCTGCCAGGTTTAAAGTCCTGAGTTGGCTGTGCAGGATCCAATTGTTTTGCTGGGATAGTAGATGGGGTGTTTGAGGTAAGGTCCAAGCTGGGCATTGAGACAAGTTCCTTAGGATTGGAAACCAGTACTGGCGGGGCCAGTCTGGGGCAATCAGTATCATCTTTGGCTTCTCCTGTCTGATCTTTAGGAGTAACTTGGGGAGGAGAGGCAGTGGACCAAAGGCATATACTGATAGGCTTTTCCAGCTAAAAGATAAGGGCGTCCACTTTCCATGCTTGTCTGTGATAAGTTCTTGTGCAGAATCTTTTTAGTTGGTAGTTGTGAGGGGAGGCAAATAGATCTATGTCCGGGCATCCCCATTTCTTTGTTATCATGCTGAAGACTTGTGGATCCAGCTGCCACTCGTGGGGATCCATGAGGTTTCTGCTTAGTTCGTCTGTCAGAGTATTTTTCCTTCCTGGCAGGAATTGTGCTTGCAGATGTACTTGGTAAGTTAATGTTGTGTCCCACAAAGTCATGACTAGTCTGCAAAGGGGGTAAGAATGTGTGCCCCCCTGCTTGTTTATATACCACATGACCGTGGTGTTGTCTGTCTTTATCAGTAGTTGTCCCGGATGAAGTAGGTTCTTGAAGGCTGTCAGGGCATTTTGAACAGCTAGCATCTCTTTTTGATTGATATGTAGATGCATTTGGTTTGAGGTCCATGTGCCCTGAATACATCTTCCTGCCATGTGGGCCCCCCAGGCATAATCTGATGCATCCGTTGTTAATGTCTGCCAGACTGGGGGTAATGTGAATGGCTGTCCCTTGTTCTGGTGATAAGCCTTCACCCACCATCGAAACTCCTGTTGCAGGCAGGGAATTACAGTAATCATTGTTTCCAGCTGTGGCAGTGTTGAGTCCAAACACTTTTAGGTACCATTGAAGTTTCCTCATATGCAGTCTTGCATATGGAATTAGTAGGCTGCAGGATGCCATGAAGCCCAAAGCCTGCAGATTTTTTCTTGCGGATAACTGGGCCTTTGTTGCCAACATTTTGAAATAGGTAGTCAGTTGCCTTTGTTTGTCTAGCATGAGATAAGCCATCTGGGCAGTTATATTTAAGCTTGCACCCAGGAATATTATCTCTTGAGAGGGTTTTGATTTCTTTTCATTGACTGTGTACCCTACGCATGTTAGAAGTCTTTTCCCAAATGCCAGATGCTGTAGAAGAATGTCCTTGTTCTCTGCTTGAATTAGACAGTCATCCAAGTAAGGATATATTCGTATTCCTCTTTGTCTGCAGAATGCAATTACTGGTGCCAGGCACTTTGTAAAGACCCTGGGTGCAGTAGATAAGCCAAAGGGCAGTGCAGAGAATTGGTAATGCATTGAGCCAGCCTTGAATCTGAGATATCTTCTGCATGATTGTCTGATTGGGACATGCAGGTATGCCTCTTTTAGGTCTAAAGTCACAAGCCAAGTGTTCTTGCCCAGCATGGGCAGAAGTTGCTGCAAAGTCAACATTTTGAATTTTGGTATATCCAGGAATGTGTTCAGAATAGATAGGTCCAGTATTGGTCTCCAGGCTTTGTCCTTTCTGGGTACCAGGTACAGTCTTGAGTAAAATCCTTGTCCCTGCTCTTGCTCTGGTACTTGTTGAATGGCCCCCATGTCCATGAGGGATGAGACTTGTTTTTGTGCCTCTGCTCATTGATTTTTAGGCAGATCTGGCCAGCCGTTTGCCTTTGGCAGGGTATGGAAATGGAACTTGTAGCCTTGTGGCACTATATTTAGAACTCACTTGTCCTGGGTTATAATGTGCCAGTTTTGATAAAAAAGTGATGATTTTCCCCCTAAGGCTGCTGCCAGGAGATAAGTGCTTGGTGCAGGCAGGGGGAAGTCATTGGGACTGTTTCCTGTATGGTTGTGCTTTGTCTTCTCCAACTTTGGAGGTAGAAGCACCCCATTGCTTTGACCTGTATGAACATTGTGCCTGGGATCTGCCTCTAGGGCGTCTGGATCTGCCCCTTTGAGGTCTGTCTGACACAGGAAAGGACCAATTCTTTGTAGGCCAGTGTCTACTAAACCTAGGTGGCTGTACTTGTAAAAAACTTTGACAGTTTGCATAGATTTAGCTTTGTCCTCCATTTTGTTTAACACCTCTTCTGCCTTAACACCAAACAAAGTATCATGATGTAAAGGTGCATCTAATAATTTAACTTTGACATGATCAAGCAGATTTTGTTCCTTTAACAAAGCATGTCTCCTAATTACAGAACCCGTAACTGCGGCCCTGCAGGAGGCCTCCAAAGAATCAAAACCACATTGCAAAGTATGCTTTCCAACTTGTTCAGCTGCATGCAATAAATCCTGCATTTCCTTGTTTTCTGCACATTCAGAGTTTAACAACATTTTCTGTTTAAGCAATACCATGACATGTTGCTGATATTTGAGCATATGAAACTGACAGTTTAAGGCCCTTATAGCCAAGGTAGCAGATGTGTAAACCTTTTTTCCCCATCTATCCAGTGCCCTAGAGTCTCTGTCAGAGGGGGTAGGGTTTTTTGCTGCAGAAGCCCTAACTCCTTTGGGACCCTGTGAAATAGTTTCTGGTTCTGCAGAAGGGTTTTTAAAAAGGAATTTATGAGAGTCAGGAACCCTATAATATCTGTCAGGCTTAACAGGAGCTGGAGGTAAGGAGTCAGGGCTAAGACTAGACTCCGAAAACACATCATCTACAATGTCTAACACAGGTGGAATGACTAGAGGCCTGTGTTGAGGTAGTAAAAGGAAATCCTTGAGCCTCTTTTTAGATTCTGAAAAATCTTGGCTCTCCCAGTGAAAATGCTTCCTCAGGGTATACAAGGTTTCCCCAAAAGAATAGTCCTCTGGAGGAGAAGCTGAAGGTACAGATTCTTCAGCATCAGAATCCTCATAGGGGGAAGAGAATATTCCTGATCAGAAGAGGGATCAGAAGAAATAGAAACCTGATCTGAAGATTCATAGTCAGCCTCTTGCCTAGGCCTCTTATCAGGAGGGGGATGGGAACCCCTGATCAAGGTAATCAAGTCTTCGGCCATTTTGAGCATCTGTTTTTTGAGCATAGAGGCCAGTCCACATGGCTCTTGAGTTTGTTTCTTTGCTTTAGAAGGTGCTTTAGTCTTTGCCTTTGAAGCTGAAGTTGGTTTAATGTAAAGATGTTTAGGTCTGAAAACACCCTCAGAAGCCGGTGCCTGCTCAGCGGCTCCGGACCCATCTGAGGGAATAGTATCCAAGGCTCCAATAACTTGAGCTTCCAGCAGCATGGCCGACTCCACGTGGGAGTCGGTAGCGGCCTGCGACTCTAAAGTAGCGGGCATCAGGGGCTGCGAAAGCACCACACTGAGAACCGGCAAACTGGCGACTGGTGTAGGAGAAGCTTCATCATCGGTTTTGGACCTCGGTTGTTTATCTCTCTCTTTTTCTTTGCGTTTTTTGTGAACTCCGGTAGTCGGATGACTATCCAACATTTCTGGATAATTAAACCGGCGTCCAAAATAGTTTAAAGCAAAATCATACTGACACTTAATAGTGCGTTGGTTATATCTAGCACAAAACCAACAACCAGAAACGTTGTGATCAGGGCCTAGGCAAGGAATACAGTAAGAATGAAAGTCCTTATGAGGTATTTGCTTTCCACAAGAAATACAATTATTTACTTTTTCTGACATCAGTCTGGAGCAAGAATAAAGTTTCCCCAACAGGTTACTTAGCTTTATTGAAGACTTCGGATCTGAAATTCGAACACGAAAATCTCAGGAGTCGGCAGACCGGCACTTGCGAACTGCTTCTGCTTCAGGCACCGCATGGCAAGAAAGACTGAAGAAAATGGCGTCGGCTGCTTCTTTTATACCCCTGATGATCTGACGTTAGGGAAGGGGCAACAGCAGCCGACAGAGGACCCAAGACTTTGGAATTCACCCTGACAGAGGGCAACCTGCCAGCAGGATTACCCAAATGTAATGACTGCAGCAGTGAAACACGAAGAACATCCCAGTGTTTGTCCAACTGACAGCTTGCTTCCCTGATGCACCCCAAGCAGAAACTGCCACATCTAATGCTTCATTAGCAGAGAGCAGCACTTCACTTATCCAACACTGTGGAGACAGATGCCTGGTTATCCAATGACAGTGCGGCTGATTACCTCACAACCTAATACAACCAGTCCAAAACCTATACCCTGGTGCCAAAGAGGATAAAAGTATGTCATCCTATGATGGTGGAACAAATGAAGGTTCCAATGATGGGGCACATGGAATGACATTGTGGGTGTCATTTTGAACTCCAGTCTTTTTATCATTGTGGCTAGCTGGGGTTATCCTAGACTTAGATGAATATAAACTGGAAGAAGACATAAGTGATGGCTTCTGCTCCCTGATGTGCAGCTTACTGATTACTTCTTTCAACAGGGAATCACTGCTGCTGTTTGTACATCAGCAGTGATTCTATAGTTTTCAGGCTTTTTTCATTTACAGTTGTAGGGAATCACTGCTGCTGTTTGTACATCAGCAGTGATTCTATAGTTTTCAGGCTTTTTTTCATTTACAGTTGTGCTGTGGGGTGTGGTGGGTGAAGTGTCCCTTCTACAACAGGAAAGCAGAAGGGCTTAAAGCCTTCAATTATTTTTTATTTTCATCCAGTTAAAGCTTTTACAGGTTTGCTTCATCTGGTTGAAGCTTCAGCTTGTTTTCTCTCAACAAACCATAAGAGAAGTGCTAGATATTATCATAGCTAATGACTAGAGACATGAAAGGGGACATGACCCCATGCCTCACTGGTACAAAGGGGGACATGGTTATTGGTGCAGAAGCAAGGTGATCTCCTATGATTCTGGAATCCTATGATCAATTTGAGACCCAGGAAACCAGATTTCTGGCTTGGGAACAAGCCACAGTGGTCAATGCACAACTTGCCTATCTCAGCAGAGAATCAGGGATAGCAGGCTTCTGTGTTGTTCCTTTGTCAGAGATCAGGAAATGACATAGCAGTTGTGGAGACATGACTAAGTAATAACAGGATAGAAAGGGATCTTTGTTTTGCATATACAGGATTACACATGCATGAATATGTGCATTCTACATGACGCACACACACACACACACACACACACACACACACACACACACACACACACACACACACACACACACACACACACACACACACACACACACACACACACACACACACACACACACACCACCCTTGGGAATTATTTGGGTATAACAAAAAAAGCTGTATGACAGAACAGATAATGCTCTGGATTGGATGACTTGATCTCTAACCCACCACCTCACTGAGAGATGGTGTTGTTATGCCAGCTTAAGCCTGAGCTTTAATAACCCCTCTCTGGGGGAGGGGGTAAGCTGGTGAATCGGGAGGAAATCAAGAGACTGAGGAGAACCCACTGGCAGACAAGAGATGGTCAAAAGTCACTATGAACAAAAAAATAAATAAATAAATAAATAAAAGATTACAAAATTTATAAAATAGAGAAACCATCATCCACTTTGGTCATGGACCCTAAACTCATCAAGGCTGGAATCTTTACAGCCAAGTTCCCTGATTATTCCACAATCTTCAAATTGACTTTAACTTCTTTAGTAAGCTTAGATTCTTCCAGTTTAAAATGACTGGTTGTCTGTGAACTTTACTACTCTCCATCTTATGAAATGAAGACGGCAGACATACAAAAAGGCCAGCTGTGGAACAGGACATAGAACGACAGATCTCCAAGGGCCAGTTACCCAGTTCTTCTAACTATTTAGATATGAAAGTGTTCTCTAAAACTTTGCACTGTGATGTGAGGCAACTTCATTAAATGCTATGCAAACTTTAAATCTGTTATTGCCTTGCTCCCTGCCAAGACAAAAAGGCAGTGTGTATGCATGTTGGCTAGTGGCATCTGCTTCTGCAGGTGCACTTACACAATGAAAGGGCACTGCATGCTAGGCCTTTACACAAGCATGGTAAGGGAAGGAACTTGGGAATTTGGGGAAATTCTACCCGTCAGAGACGTCATGCTTAAGGCAAGGAGTCCTATATGGCCTGCAGTTAGAATTCTGAGATTAGATATCCTGAACTTTCTCTTGGCAATGTTACCCTCAACTCCACCCTCCAATCTGAAAAAAAAACTCTTAGGCAACTGACCACATAATACATAAATGTATATTTGCATTGAAGTGTACGACAGTATATAGGCAGACTGCTTTATCTTAGGGGGGGGGGGTCCATTTGTGCTTTCAAGGTAAGAGGAGGTAAGATGAAAATGTTTTGCATTGTTGATGCCTAACATTCTGAAGTCCATTCACTGGGAGAGAAAACCAGAACAGGTACACTATAAAGGAAATATTTTAATGGTGGTCAAAGCCCCCCATGCAGGGAGCTGTGTCACTGCACCCCTAACTAATGTAAATTACTACTAATGTTGATAAACTACTTACTTGAGAAAGGTTGCTCATTTAACCTTCGGGTACCTACAAGGACAAACATTTATATTTTACCGGCACTAAACATGACCAATAACAAGATAAACTTATAAATAGTAAACCTAATTCGTTAAGACAAGTAAAAGACAAGAGTAACATTTGTTTTAACATGTACTACTATTAAGTTTCAGTTGTCAATGCCTCCTCCAAAGCACATCATTCACAGCAAGGTGAACTAAATGAGCTATGCATTTTAGAGAGAATTGGTATGAGAAGTGAATCAACCTAAAACTCACACACTAAAGCAAAAAAAAAAAGATGTATTTGTGATAAATAGTGAAGGCAGCTATTGATTTAAAAACATATGACACTTGTACATAGACCTTTCATCATCACAGAACAAACGTCATGAGGCAACAGGTTGAGTAGCAGAACATGCAATTCTGAACAAGGTGAAAAACAGCTTCCAGACCTATCTCAGGATGGGTTTTCATCACAAATAACAGTCCTAAGCACAGCCCTCATTAGATTGTTAGAGATTAATTCCTTTCTTCAAATTAGTTATGTTGAGTAGCAAGAAGAAATCTACTGAAATCGCTTCCTGTGTCGGGGAACCTTCTCCAGTACTTTAGGAGACGGTGCCCTTTCATTAAAGGACTTCCACAATTTATTGTCCAAGCTTATATACTGCTGTTGTAAACTCTTTAGCACAGTTACTACTTATAAAGTATTTAAAGATGTACAACACTTTATTAGTAGTAAAGTGCTTTAAAAAGTAAATCCAAAAAATGTTTTATCTATTGTTAACTGGTTGTTTTAATTATTCTTCTTTTCCATCTTAAGTTTTTACAAGAAAATACAGAACTTAATAAGACCGGCTATTTTCTCATTTTGTGTGTGCGTGTGTGGGAGACAGAGAGAGGAAGGCAGACAGAAGTAACAGTAATGAAATGCATAGCTCTTTGAAAGACCTTAACTACTTCAGAGTTTCTCAGCATATCGGAAGAATGCACATAATTCTTAACCAATTCAAGTGATTGCATTCATCTGGATAAAGCAGCAAAACTTACAATGGACATTACCTTACCTGTTTAAAGCTCGTGTTGGGGCTTTAAGTTTCCTTAGTGCGTCCGCAAATGTGATCAGCAGGCTACTGTTTACAGCTTCTCCTTTAGTGTCTCCCTACAGCAAAACACAAAAATGCAGGCATGAACAAGATACTCTGATTACAAAGATGAGTACAAGTTGTTAGTCTGCTGTTAGAAATCTGCTGTTGCTGGAAATCTGTGCCTGCAGGACAGTAGTGTCAACGTTGATGTAACCAACGCCCATAACTGTGGTTTTTACATAACCTGAAATAAGCCTGTAGTTTGCTTTATGTGAATGTTTAACCTCTTTTACAACAATGTCCAAAAATAAAAATCCCTCAGAAGAAAATGATAGGCTCTTCTTGGTTTAACAAAGCGGAATGCAACAGTGATGGCGAGCATCGGTGGCTGTGTGGTTAACTTGGGAGTGTAAAGTGAAAATAAAGGCAATGCAGTCTGTACACGTGGACCAGAAGTGGTACCACCATGACAGACATGATAAAACTGAAATGTTAAGCGCACTTGTGCCAAAGGCACAAATAGAAACTAATTTGTAGGACAAATCACAAAATATAGAAACTTTTTTTTGGCAGAGAAACAAAACACAAGAAACTTTAGGTTGCATTATCCTTCTAAAAATGAGATGGTATAAAGGCCTGCAATAGTAGCCTTGGAAATATCAGACATTTTATTTCTTCTTGATTAAAGAAAACAATATTCAGAAGAACTCTATCCATACATTTCAATATATATTTAAAAAAATTCAAACAAGTGCAACACTAAATCATGTTCCAAAACATTCAAACATGGGTGGGTAGCGAGTGCTACATCACTTTTTCTCATGCTAAATATAAAGATGTTTTTGTTACTGATTCTGTGAAAAGAAACTTGTTATTCATGAAAACTGTAATGTGTAAAATGTTTTGTGGCAATATCAAGTGGACCCTTCCATGCACTCTTAACTACAATAACCTTGACGGTCATGTGATTACATGTATCTGGATCAATTAATAATCTAATCCTGTTTAGTTTATGAAGAATTTTGGGATTATTTGCATATGTTATTCCTGTCTTCTGATGCGGTGATCTTTGTGCACCTGTCTCCTCCATACACAGTTTATAATATTCATACTATCTTGCTTCAGACGCATGACAATGCATTGGAACTAAGAGACAGAAAGAGCGAGATTGAGGGATGGGAGACAGAGTGGAGTGAGAATTAAAACAAACTTTTGTGTGGGTTGCTGGAGAGGAACCAGGAGGTGGTTGGAACTATTTTTTTTTCAATAACCGAGGATACCCCTGGAGATTCCAATAAACCTGTCAAGTCATTACTTGCCCATGCATCTGCCACCACATCATGCTATAACTCATTCTCAGAGGAAGTGATGAGTTGTAATTTAGATGTTCTCTCTCTTTCCCTTAGGCCAGATTTCTATGACAATTACAGCCAGTTCCAGAACCTGGATTACTAGTGGTAGAGAAGCTTCTGAATTATACTACTGGTTATAGGATCCATTTTATTTTATGTACTTAGTGATCTTTTGCATGTATGTCACATAAAAATGGAGTTTTAACTGCAAAGAGACAGCATACTATCTAAGAATATGAGCAAAATTAAAAACAATGAGCCAACCCATAACACAGAAGGATAGTTGTTTTTCCTTCTGTGACACTGGTGACATGGATTCAAACAGTACATTGGGAACCAGAGGAGTGGTTGGGAGGCACATGATAAAGTGGTTGCAGACCAGCCCACCTTCCTCTGCGGAAGAGTATGGGGTTTTACCACAGAAACTACCCTTGGTGCAGATTGAGGAACAGTCATAGGCAATAGACAAAGTCTAAGAGATTTGCTGTAGAGAGCTGTTGGGGGTGCTCAGTATGTGGAAAGCATATTCAGAGCATGGAGGCCCACACTGTGTTCAACACATGCAGGTTTGTCTAAACCAGGCTGCCGGAGCTTGGTCATAAATTAAAAACAAATCCAGAATTACCTGTACTGAAACAACTGAAGATGTATCTGTTCCCCAAAGAAACGGGAACTAAGGTGGAAAGAGAGCAATATTATGTCATCAAGAGTCCTGGGGCCAAAGAAAAAACTGTATGTTTACTAACAAACATCCATATAAAAGAACAACTAATACATTTGAAATGGATATGATGGGAGTTGCTCAGCATGATGCCCATGGAACAGCAGTATTTCACTGGAAGTTCTAAAAGATGCACAGCTGCTATGGTTGATCCATCCATCCATCCACACCCCCTTTATCTCATTTCTGCACATGGGGCCGGGGTGTCATTTCAACACTGACAATCATCTACAGCCATGGTTTACACCACCAGGTGGCTAGCCCTGCTGCAGTAGTTCTTCCACATCACATACTCACACCTATGGCCAATTTAGAGTGCCCTATCTACCTACTGCGCATCTGTGGAATATGGGAGGAAATCAACAGAATTTATTTTACTTAACGTTTGTTAATCGGGAAAGTCTGACTTGGAACTAAGTCAATTTTCAGCGGCGGCCTGGAGAAGAATGCTCCAGACGCATGTCTTTGTAACATGGGAGGAAACCAGAGCACCCGGAGGAAACCCACATGAAAGCAGGGAGGGCATGCAGACTCTACACAGAAGGCACCCCAGCCGAGAATCTAACTGGAGAACCTCTTGCTGTGAGGCAACAATGCTACTGCTTGACTACTGCACCGTCCAAACCAGGGAGGACATGGAGACTTTGCACAAAAGGCACCCCAGCCGAGAACAGAAGCAGGGAACCTGCTGCTGTAAGGTGCCAGCACTATCCACTGTGCCACCCTCTGTCATGTTTGATGGTTATAAAGAACTACTGGTGGTGGCATCATAAGTTCTGCCTAAATGGTCACATAGTCTAGGTAGGATGAAAGGTCGAGGCCTACCCATGTCGTTGCATGTTCTGGAATTGAA
This sequence comes from Protopterus annectens, assembly GCF_019279795.1. Taxonomy (NCBI): domain Eukaryota; kingdom Metazoa; phylum Chordata; order Ceratodontiformes; family Protopteridae; genus Protopterus; species Protopterus annectens. The sequence goes on along the minus strand of NC_056745.1, from coordinate 179,003,137 downwards.
GGACAAGACCCACCTGCTTGGTTAGATGTTCTAAGGTGAAAGGTCAAGGCCTATCCACATGGTTATGTTCCTGGGTTAAACATTAAGGCTTACCTATACATCTTCCAACCTGAAAGATTAAGGCCTACTCCTTTCTTAAAGACAAAAAGCTGGTTCCCCACTCAGTAGGTCTTTCCTTTCTTCTTTTTCTTTTTATTATCTTGCCTTGGCTAAGTCATATATTTAATTCTGGCTTGCTCTTCCTTAAAAAAATGAACTTACTAACTTAACAGTATAAACTTCCTATACATCCTGCACCCCCACATGCACATGATGAAAACTAAGTTTATACATTTTCAGCCCTTTAACTGGAAAATACAAAAGGAGATCCAGCTGTGCTCAGAAAAGCACACTATGTAAGTTGATTAAGTAGCAATCTCATCGCTGACATGCAAAATCAGCTTTACTGCTACTTGGCACTTTATACAGGTGACATTTACTTGGAACATAACAGGGTTATAGACAAATGATAGCAACAGCAGCTGCATCATATCGTACGCATTGAAAGCATCCACCATCCCAGCATACAGTAAGAAGCATACTATATGAATAAGAGGACTTTAACTTCACCTGCATTAGTAACAAGCAAATATAAAAAAATTAAAGTAGCCAATACACATATATGCATGCACACATGCACTCCAGCACGTGTTCTGATATTACATGCCACACTAGCAATGGCTTAAAAAAAAACAATAAATATTGTGCTTAAAGAAACATTTAAAGATTTTATTATTTTTTTAATGTTTTAAACAATCAGTATATTTGCTGTAAGTATTACTCTACAAAACACAGAACACAAAAAATAAAACTGAAGTGGCGAGGACAGGGAGAATAAAAATATTCTTAGAAAGTTTCCTGTAATGTGCAGATCTGATGCATACCACCCCCAGGTGATTTTCCCATCTCATCAAGCCTACTACTGGACTTGAGTCCATCTGTTTCTTAGTGGTGGGTACTCCCCAGACCTATAATGGCAACAGCCATCCAGAAGGGTCACTATGTAGACAGACATTAGGGCTATGTGTGCCTTTGCATGCATCCCAGCTATGAGGACATTTGTGGTGGACAGCCTAACTCCTCTTCCTCTGGTGAAGACATCAACACTTACATCATCATAAGAACTGCTTATGTCCCTCCATCCTTGTACGTGTGCTCCTCCAAATGTGCTGAAAAGTACTACCATATGTGGCTTGAGGGGCTGCTCCTGTTTGGCATCTACTTCTGGCTCAGCAGGTAGGTAGACGACTGAAAATTGGGAGCTATCATAGATTCCCCTATGACAGCAACATCCTAAAGGATGGTCTAACACAAATAAATGACTGTGCCAAAGTGAAGGATTTAAACTCAACATGAAGAAATGCATTACAGTGCCCTTTGTGAAATTGTCCACCCAAGCTAATTACTCCTTCGATAAAACACCCCTAAGAGTTGACCTGATAGGTAAGGATCTGAGAATGTATGTAAACAGTACTCTGGCCTTTGAGCAACACATAGCCAAGATAGTAAGAAAATCATTCTCTGTCACTCAACACATAAGCAAGGGTATCAAACCCAGGTCCAAAGCAGTTACAGTATCACTCTACTAGTCCCTCATCAGACCCATCACTGAGTACAATGTCCCCCTTTGGCATGTACCTAACCAGGCATTTGCAACAGCTGGAAAGCCCTTAAACGTTTCTCACCAGAAGAATCCAGGGATGAATACCCTATCATACACAGTTCACCTTAAGGCCCTATCTCTCTACTCAGTCCCCTACAGGTTACCGATAGGTGATCTATGACTAGCATATAAGTCATCATCAGATTCTGCACTGATGGATCTCTTGCACATCTGCAAAACAAATATGACCAGAAACACTACATCCAAGGACCTGAACTTTGCCTGTGACATAAATAGAACATGCTGAAGGGACCGATGTGTCCCAAAGGATACCAGCGATATGGAATAAGTTCCCCATCTACATGAATCTCCCTGACTCTAGTCAAAAGAAACCCTGACTACTGGATGAAAAATCACAAACTCAACCTTGGTAAGGCCTCCATGTCTCTGATGGATAGAGGTCAACATTAATTAAATTAGTCCCCACGTAACATACCCCCCCACATAAACCTCAGTTATCACTTTATCAACATACCCCATCACATAGACATCCAAGGAACTCGGGGACAAAACACTGTTGGGTTGCACGGCTAGGCTTGTAAAGACCCTGGTGGTCATTAGCCTAGTATAAACCTGTGAGCTTCCATTTCCTTCCCATGTCCTGACAAACTTTTGCCCATCAATATGTTGGCTGTGCCAGTACAGCGGTGGTGAGATGCGTGTTCAAGACTGCCACCCCCCAGCATAGGGATGCCCACCACCCCTAGAATAGGTATGCCCACCCCTCCCTCTCAGCATAGGTATGCCCACACCTCCCCCTCAGCATAGGTATGCCCATACCCCCTGCCCACACCATCTAAGACCCCCCCCCAAGCTACTAATTAAACTCTGGTCACTTGGACTGTTGTTAGCCTGTAAATGTATTCCTTTATTTCAGTTTATAAACTGAGGTGGAGCCCTTAACAAGTGTGACCCTTAATATTCCAAACTGAGACTAAAATGAAAGAATAACAAAGATTAATACAAAGAGAAATGGTACAATTACAGAACAAAAAGATTAACACTGAAAAATTGAACATAACCTTCTTTACTATTGTTTAGCTTTGCATCTGATATTCTCATCATAACACATTCATTTAATTTGTTAAAAAGTGGATTAACACCTCCTAAATTAAAACGTACATTTACTGTTTATACAATTCTGCCTACTTTTGTCTAATTCAATTTCTCGTCTATCCCAGTTAACCTTTGTATTTTATGTGATACAACTGGAATACCGGTTGCCACTGAGAAAAACTGAGAGTGCCCTGCACTTTTACCCAGACATAAATAAAAATAAACTAAATACAATCTATCTACACCACTGTCACATGCTAGATTTCATACATAACAACACAAAGTACTAAATATCTTAACATTACTTTGCATTTGTGAAGAAATAACATTTCTAAATTCATGTGCTGATAGAATGGTGTATAATGTGACATGAGGAAAAAATAGGTGTGCAGTGGACACTAGCATGTATGAGTGCAATGCATACTGCTGAACTTATGATTTTGTACATGTCACTAAAAGTTCAGCCATTTAATGCAATGAAAAGTGCCCCCCCCCCAAAATATTTATATATACAGTATATTAAACGATACTGTGAAAGTCAATGCTCATAGGAGAATACCAAGCTAACTGCCTGGAAGGGCCACATTAAGCCTAGCCAATTACTCAAGATTAGGATCAAACCCTGTACCTCGTGTCTACGAGGTAAACACTTAACCATTATGACAAACCCACCCCAAGAATGAGGGATTACTATCCAATGGTGTGTCTTCACAATCTTCTACAGTTCTTGGTATTATATATCTCTTTGAAACATTTATTTTTCCAGAAGAGTTCATACCTCTACAGACATAGTCTGTATTACATATATTATATATTATACATTATCTATACTTGTTTTGTACACAAAAGCCATATCTTATTAATTACATGTACCTTACCTTCCCACAAAAAAGCAAAAGCTAAATACACTATAAGCAAGGTCGGACATCTGAAAGAATATGGGTTGCTGCTAGATGAACATGGCAATTACGGAACGTAAATATTCCCATACAGAAATTAAGATCAATTTCCCACACTTACTTAGTCTATCGCAATACAGCTGGTTAGATTTAATGACTAGTTTACTACTTGGTATAATAACTGTACTTACTGCCCTTCTAGTAAAACAAAAAGTAAACAGAAAACATGCTTCTTGTTTAATTACAATGGTTCCGTTTATCTATTATAAAGTTTCCTAAACCATTTTGCAAACTACTGCACAGTGTTTACTTTTGCACACACACACACACACACACACACACACACACACACACACACACACACACACACACACGCGCACACACACTCCAAGCATTATGCTTTAAAAATCATAAAGACATCCACCTGAATTGCTCATATAACTCCTACAAAGCTTCACTGACCTAGATTCTGGTTTATATGCATTTTAACCAGCAGTATATAGCAAGGTCAGTGTCAGTACCTCAACAGATAGGACACTCACCTTGGTTGCTGAAAGATCAGAAGGCTGTGGGTTTTATTCCTGCAACAGGTACTTGGATTAATTTTGCCAGTACTGACATAGCAGTACAGCATAAGGGTGTTCAGCACTCTGCAGTGCGCCATTCCTCAGATGAAACGTTAAATGGAGTTCCCACCTGCCTGAACTGATGGTAACTTAGCTGGATATAAATGATCCCATGGCACTTTTTGAAAAAAAAGAGTAGGGGAAGTACCCTGGCCAAATTTCCCCTTGTCATTATCAATACCATCTCTGGCTTCCCCTGAAAAAAAGGACATTGTCCTAATGGGACTAACTCACTCAGTTTAACAGTAAACAAATAAGCGTGTTGTTGCTACATTTGGCTGTACTGCAGTTTCTGCCACATGAAATGGGGAACTGCAAAACATGCAGAGATATCCTAAAAATCCTTTACCAGCCTGAACTCTGGGTTGCATTTAAAGGATACAAACATAGACTTTGCATTGCTTGTCTGTCTGCAAGATTTTATACATTAGTGTTTTTTTTTTCTGTATGTAACAATGAGGTGTTCATAGGACAACGTGCTGGATGACTGAACAGATACTACAGTGAGTAATGTTTCTGCTTAAATCTTGATGTTTGGGTACCTACTGATATGAATTTATATTCTTCTTCTCCCGTAATTGCACAAAAGGACTCAACATGTAGAAGTAACTAGGTCTCATTTACTACCAAAGTGTTTTGGGAGAATTGCGTGTGATAGCCAAAGGACACTAATCCTGCAGATATTGAAGTCCTATTAATGCAAATTTGAACTAAAAGACTTTAGAGGCAAGGAGGTCTGCAGGCACTTTTCCAGGTGAGAGCAACATTTTCTATGAACTACAAAATTAGAGGAAAATTAAAGCACCTTTAGCCAACCATAAATAATTACAAAATCAAGCAGCTTATTTTAGCTCACTTCACCAACTGGGATTTAAGATGATCTGTAGGAAATAATTATATACTATCAAGGATCTTGGGGCCACTAGACTCTCAGAAACCATGGGGTTTTAGATGCTCTTTCGTGAATGTTAAGAGCACATTTGACCCTTCTAATATATGTTATGTCACGTACCTCTTGACAGATTAAAAGAAATAAGCAACTTCAGAGATGGTAATAAATCTACAACAGAAAACGAAGACCAGAAAAATATTATAATGCAGAACTTTGGCTGAAACAGTATTTTTTATATCCTCTCCAAGTCTTTTGCCAGAAAGAAATGCAAAACACATTAATATTTTAAGGTTGAATGCTTTCCTGGATACAAACAAAAAACAAAGCTTCCACTGAAATTGTTCTGGGACACTGCTGTACTGCTTGGAACAAAGCCTGACTAAACTGTAAACCAGCAACATTATTCAATGAAATGACAATCAACTTAAACATGTGCAATGCACTCTGTGTTATTCATTGAAAAAAGACAGACTCAGTAATGTGAAACCTAATAAAACAATGGTATTTCCTGTTAGTCATATGATCTTCACAGACCTCAGAATGTGCTGGGATTTTCTTTATCTAGTCAGTCCCCTCCAAATAAATGGCACATAAAATTCCTCCTGTTTAAAGCTCATTCAGTCAGCTATTAATCTCTCTATCTCTCTTTAATCAACTGCATTGTTAGTCAGCCCCAATATTCATACCCCTTCCTCTTTCTGCTACTGTATCTCTGCACACCCCCAATATGCTTTCTTCCGGAAGAGCAGATATACTCCGAGCTATGTTCTCTCAGCAATGTTTTTTGAGCACACTGCTGTACTAACACAAAAAGTGATCGTAGAGTAACAGCGCAGCATACTTATCTAGTACATGTCATGTTAATAAATGTTTTTCTATTTTGATTTTTAAAAAATCTGTGCTCCACATTTAACAGATCTGTCACTCATTTGTTGTCAAAAATTTTTAAAAAGATATCAGTGAAAAATATTGATTCATATTAATTCATCAAAATATCTTTTATTATGCATGAGGAAACAGTTATTAACCATGCTGTGAGCTTCCTAGTTGAAGTTCTTAGCAAGGGCTCCACATTTTACCATTTCTTGCAGATTGTGAGAGATTACGTTACACATTTTAGAGACTGAAGGTTGAGAGCTATGCAGAACAGCTTGTAGTGTACTTGGAGCAACACATAATTGAAACAGCTAAATTACAACAAATAAAGTTTACAGCAAATGCTTGTCTGAGTCTCATCCTTAAATACTGAGAACAAATAAGTAAACTGGCTAATCTAAATACCAGGCCATTTAAAATATATGAACATTCTCAAATGCATTGCCATTAGCAAATCCAAAGTTTGTCACCTGGCAAAACTGGCTCCTTTTACCTAAGGCAACACTGTACACTAGGATAGGCACCTAGAGGTATCCCACCACCCCTGATAATTTTTCTACTGCTACAGTTTGTGACTCACATACATTGTAGTCTAGGACACATAGTGGCAGTTGTGTTGGATAACTGTCCACTGACAATGGCGCACACACCCACAAATGCAGTCCGTCAGTTTGGTACAGTGGCAGCAGGCTTACTCTGACACCAGAAATGACATGGCAGGTGGGCAGAAACTGAATAAAGTGGGATTTTAGAAAAATGGATGGATGGATTAACTTAATTTTATAACTGAAATTCTACCACAGCTCTTTGCACAAAAAATATTTATAAAAGGTACACATTGTGTAATATATAAAGTGGGCTTGTCTATGCTCTTGCAGGGGATTAATAAGGAAAGGTAATCCCTTTTTTTGTTCCACATAATATAATAATGTATAAAGTGCTTTGAAATAATTCATAAAACTGCCAATGACCAAGATTCAAGAAAGGATGTAGTAAGATGTAATGCTGTGAGGGGCCAAACAAACTGATTTTTTTAAAAGGTTTTGAACCAGGTATGTACTGACTTGGTCCAAAGACTGTTTTCAGCCATGACCTTGGCCAATCACACAATAGAAAATGTGCATACACAGTCAAGTCACAAAGTGGCAATATACAATCTAAAGCAAATCAAGAGACACTATGACAATGTCACTCAAAAGCAAATAAAAATGGTACACAAAAGTACTTAAAATGTCAACACTCTGTGGTATTTGCTAGGCAACAAACAAAACACAACAAAAGAAAGCACTTTTATACCACTTCCATGTATTGCAATGCTGTCTGTGGTCAGTGAGTACTGAATGTCTCTAGACTCACATCATCATGTGCGTGAAGGTCTATAAACTATCTGAGGTAGAGGTGCCTCCTGATGGGAACCAGGGTCCAGACACTACATCTCCACTTATAGCAGGGTCTGGAATACCTCCTGTTGTCCAGTGTGATGACTAGCCTAACCTCACCTGTTAGTACAGGGACAGGAAGCAGCAGCATCTAGAAAATGTCGCACAGTCACAAGGTAATCACTATTCACACTTTGTCGAATGCAACTACCTTTTCTGGGAAAGAGAAAGGCAAGGGGAGGAGAATGAAAGTCTGCCTGTGTGTTCAGCACCACTGAAGGAGGGGGAGTAAAAATTGCATACTTATATGTGTGCGTGTCTCAAAGGGTCACAGATAAGTACTACGCAATTAGTATGCAGACTATTATGAGCCTAGCCAAAAACTCCTATTTAAAAGTTCCCTTCAGTCTCATGGAAGGCAAGACCAGGGAAGAATTTGAATTTGAAGCTAGCTGCTTATGCAATTACCTAGGTTTACCCTGGGGGTAACAAGGGTGCTGCTCTGCATGACATGCAATGGAAGTTCGTCACAGAGGCGAGGGATATGTTGGGATGTGACTATCACATCAGTGTGTCTTATTTATCTGCTGATGAAGGTTTAGCCCCTGTAACAAAGTACTGGAGGTACGATTTGTTTTGTGAAGGAAAAGGTCAAAGAGGGTTGGATATTTCATTATTCAAAAGGCTAGAGACAGATCGCCATGGATGAGTCTATTAAGAGACTTGAGTACAGAGGGCTGTCAACATGTCCTGATAACTAAAATATTCAAATGCCACTTATCGTTTTAGTTACGAATCTCTGGCATTTCTCAAGTTGAGTGATGTGTTTCATTTAAATGACAAAAGGTGCATTATGTTCACTAATGGATCTGATGATATACGAGTAATGGACAGTTACAACTTCACTGGATTTACTGGAGAGGCTTTGAAAAATTGATAAGCCGGACAGAAGGCTTTCTGGACTACTGCGGAGACGTGATGGTCAAAAGGCAAAAATATGGCAATCAGATTACATTCCAGAATTTTATAAATCCTTTAAAGATAAATCAGCTTCATATATGTAACAATGTTACTATAGCATAGATTTCAGCAAAACAGCAACATTTATCCAAGGTGATCCTAATATTGAAAGAGCTCAGAAAAAAGGATCAATTTTTAATTATAGGCCAATATCACCACAAAATCTCAGTTTCAAGATAATTCTAATAGTAATGAATCATTAAATAAAACAATCAGCTTCATTAATTTCAGTAAATTGATATGGAAATTTGCTGTCAATATAGGCAAACCACTTATTAGAGATGATCATCATAAACATACAAACTAAAAAGATATAAGTAAGAAATCTAATGTTGGTGCTCAGGAACACACAAAAGATACTTTACTACATACACAGGGAATGTTTATACTCAACTTTAAAAAAGTTTTGTCTTCACTGATCAAAATATGACTGCATACTCCTTTTATAATACTGAGAACTGCTTAGTCACAAATAACAGAAAAGCACATTCTTGCAATCAACCAGACTGAGAAACAAGTATCCTATGTCACCTGCTTTGTATATACTAACCACGGATGATTTTCTTAAATCAATACATAACAATTGATATATTTATGTAAAATATCTAAATATTTTACAACAAAAAAACTTAATATATGCAAGTGACAATACTAATGACAGCAACATTGTAAACATACATTGGCATTATGTTAGATTCTTGCTGACTTAGTATTAATGTCAGTAAAGGTGTAAACATGTTAGATTCCTCTTCAAACTGGCAAGAAAAGTGTCAAACATAAAAACATAACTGGTTATTCAGTAAATAAATAAAAGATACAAGGTCTTACTTCTCAAACATGAAATAAATATAAAAAAGAGAAATTTACAGCTGCAGACAAAGTTATATTTTTAGGTCACCGGTATCAAGATACAAACCGAAGCATTTTTAAATTAGCAAAAAGTCATAAATCACTATTCTCAAGTAAAAGGGGAAGAGCAGAACAATCAAACCTTATCTTCAGACAGAAAAGGAAATGTTATTCCTGCCAAAATGGCAGTGATGCATTTTGAATGACACAGACCTACCAGACACTTAGTTTAACAAAACAAGTGAATTTTGAAACAATGTGTGTGTGTGTGTGTGTGTGTGTGTGTGTGTGTGTGTGTGTGTGTGTGTGTGTGTGTGTGTGTGTGTGTGTGAGTGTGTGTGTGGGGTGATCGTGGGAAGATCTAACCCCCAGTCTGATAAATCTGATATAAAGTTAGCAGATCGAGAAGGCTCAGCAGAATTTCAAATAAATACATACACTGAATTAATTTCAGAGAAAACACAAAAACCTCCCACTCTGATAAATTGAATAGGAAGTTAGAATACAAAGAAGGCTACATCTTTGTAAATACATACCCAGAACTTATGTCAGTTGAAACACCAAAAAATGTACATTATAATTTAATACATTAACTGCTTTAAAAATATACTAAAGTTGTTACAAAAGAACCTGGATAGCAAAGCTTTGACAAAGTAAATAGAAATTCCCTTGTTTAACTATTACAAAACTACCACAAGTATTTTAAAGAGGGTCAAGATATATAGCCAACATTTTACGTACAGAGCATAAGAAATAATTTGTTAGATAAAATAAATTGCCATTTTCTTCCTTATATGCTATTTTTTCACGTGTTGACTGTTGTTAATTCTTAAGTCAATTAGTTAAGGAAGCCAGCTACAAAAATTTCTGATGACATAAGTAGGTATGAGTATAGAAACTAACGTCACAATCTGGTACAATACATGTTAATGAGTCTAACATGGTGGACAGCTCTGAAAACAGGAACTAAGACTTATGTGAAAACTGTAGCTGACAAAGTTACAGTAGCTTTAGCATGTATTCTTCCAGATGTGACTGCTGAAACTCTGTTCCAGCCTTCAGTCCATTAACCTGAGGTGCATTAACCCTCTAACATCCATGAAAAGTAGAGATTGAGTGGGACAAGGAGAACATGAACTTGTATAAAATAATATGTGCAGCATCGGCCATTTCGATGACCTTACTACTGACTGTACAAAACATTTCATGTCCATGCCCTGAAGAAACCGCTAGGGAGATCCTGTGCAGTTAGGTTCATGAGGTTAGGATAGAGATTAGCTTCCCGAGGACAATGTGCAAAGGAAGTTAACTAGAATGATCCTATCAAACATTTTAAGGTCCAAGCCTTGAAAAATCATTAGGGGATCATGTGAAGTTAGGTTTATGAGGTTTGGATAGAGATTAGCTTCCCAGGGACAATGCACAAAGGAGGTTAACTAGAACATAAGTGAAAAATATATAAACTAGTAAAGTAGTTCAATCATAGCCTTTACAGCCACAGCAGTACATAAGAGCATAGTAAAGGTAAGAGAAAACCACCATCAACATCTTATGCTAATTCACATGAAGACGAAAGCTGCTACCATTACACAGAGGGATGATGGGCAGCCTGGATTCACGTATCGGACCAAATTCAGGTTACAGCTGGCGGGGGGTGGGGTGGGATCCCAGCCAAACAGCCAATGAGGCACACCGATGTCACAGCACTTGCATAAAAGATTGTAGGCACAGGGTTGGGGGGCAGGTTTACAGAATAAATGGAACACTGAACAGTAGAACACAGCAGCAGGCAACACGGATATTCCCATGGAAGCACAAAAATTTGGCATGTGTAAAAACCAGCACAGTGCGACTGCACACACACAACAAACTTGCACAAGTCTGCACAAGTCTTCAACAGCAGCATAAGGTAACTGACTGGCCTACAATTCCCACCACCTGGGAATAAGACCCCTACTACCCACCTCAAAAAAGCAGTATCTATAGGAGAATGAGGGGTGCTTCAGTAGGTGAAATGGGGAACAAATATGTCAAAGGGGTCAAGAGAGCTATGCGAGGGTGAAATGCTTAAAAGAAAAAAAAATACATTAGCTACATGAATAAGAAAAAAAGGAAGAAGTATCCTCATATAAAAAGCTGAATTCACTCACACTCCTGACTCCCTAAACAACAAAAGGGGTAGCAACTGCATTAAACTGATTAAATCCATGTAAAGTGCAATTGCCATAGGTATGTGATAAATACATGCAGAGAAAATCACTAAGCTGTTTCACAGACATAAAAGAGATGCAACAGAAAGCAAGTTAAAAAAAGGCAAGATGTTTTGTTTTTAATTGACTGCATTGTATGATACCAATAACATGCATCCACACATGGGTAATTCAGGTTTATCCATAGACAGCTCTGCCAGATCCCTTGGGCTTTACTCTAAAGATCAAAGCACATCAGCAGTAGGTGAAATACTGTGCAATCCTCAAGTGAATGCACATGACTGAGAAATTATACAACAATAATGAATAATTTGTTAAGGAGGTCACACAAACCCCACTGTGATTACATGGCATGTGGGGAAGGTGGGGTGGGGTGGAGAAACCTCGGAGAGATAAGGAAAGATTTTTTTCAAGTTTACTAAAGTGCTATTCTAACATAAAGGTTTTCTTTTTTGCAAAGTTTGACAATGCATATGGAACATGTAAGAAATCACTCTGGCGTGTGTGTGTGTGACAAACATGACAGACTAGTGTCAGGAAATAAATATGCTGCTTGCACGTGTATGTAACAAAAAAAAAAAAAAAAAGACAGAATAACTAATGAAAAGACGAAACCTGACAGATGACTAAATCTAATTAATAAATCTCAGCATGCAGATGGTGATCAGAAATGATTTTGTGCTACAGGACCTCTGAGGCTTAAAACTGATTAGAAGCATCATATGGTACTGCTGTAGGGCTCTTGATAAACAAGACTCAACGCACTCACTTACATCTAAGCCCACAATTAAGATATCCCTGCCTATTATGGCCTGCAGCCAGGGATCTTCCTTAAAACACAGCACAAAAGTCATTCATAATTCACTGGAATGCAAAGTGGTTAAGCATCAAAGAAACAGCATTTGTCAGTCATTTTAAATATCTGAAAATGTATTTTTCTGACATGAATATTAACATACTTTTCTTGGTTGCCTCCCTCCTGGAGTGAAACAGGCCATATCCTGTGTAGAAAACTGAGAGGTGGTGAACTACACACACCTGTACACAGGTATAGCCTACCCACTGCATAATCATCTTGCGCGGTTCAGAAGCAGCATGGCACATATTGAACATGACTTTGTGAATTGACTTGGGTGAAAACTCCCTATCCATACAACCACATGCAGCTTGCCCTGCTAGAATGGGTAAGAGTAAAACTACTGTCTGTACCAACCCAAGAAAGTAGGGTTGCTACAGGGAAATTATGCACAGAATCTGGGTTGGTAATCAGGCTGTCGGTGCAATGGTATGTAACAAACATAATGATGCTTGAACAAAAACAATTTGACAATACAAAATTAAATGTCTTTTGACAAGGAATTTAAAAAAAAAACACAATGTGAAAGGCATACAAAACAGGGCAGGTACCACAACTGAATATTAAGAAATGTGTATACTACTTATTATGAGTAAAAATGTTGAAAACAGGAAAAAAAATAATGCTGCATTTACAAAATAAAATATATGCCCAACACTTTTTTTACAGAACCTCTGCCATAGATTTTCAATACACTTGCCTTAGGATCCTACTCCATGAGTTAAAGTTGAGAAGAATGTTTAGCTACTACTAGAGGGGTACTGTCACATGACTGTGTAACAATATCCAAGGACAGAACTGAAGAATGTAATGTTGAAAATGTAAAACCAAAATGCTAAAAAGTGGCAAATTAAGATGGTTATTTTGACGTCTCAATTCAAATACAGGTTCAGAAATCAACAAATGAAATGCACTGCAATGTTTGCTCAGTTTATGTCCATTTCCCAAAAACAGAAGGCAACTCTCCAGTTGGGAAAGAAGACATTATACCGTTGTGAGTTATGTCAGGGTTGAGGAGGTGTGTGCAGTAACACAGCATGATGGAGAAGGACACACTGCTCTTTTTACTTTTCAATAGAAACAAGGAATAGTGATAAACCAAGCACAATGAGGGTCTGGCGCTTGTATAATGGGCACCTGTAGTACTTTTAAATGTGAATTTGGAAGTAGGCAGTTAGTAAAACAATGAGCAGAGGAAGGGTATCAGGGGTTGTCCATGTCTGTAATAAAATGTACTTACACTTTAAGGACTAAAGTGGATTTTTCATTTCAGTGACCGACAATGGTGAACTAGTTGCCTTTCAGTCTCTCCACTAAGGTACGCAAACACTAGGGGATGGTCATCATAATCATAAATGGATGTGGAGCTATAGTGTAAGTACCGAAGGATATTTATCTTTAGCTCACTGTACTAAATGATGGACTGTGCAAATGCAAGGTTTTCAGACTGGGGACATAGACACTTGAATACTGTATACCACTAACTGTTTTCTTTATTTCATGTATGCAATGCTGATGGGGTGGTCAAAACATACCTCTCAACCTTTTTAGATCAAGAAATATGGACAAAGCCATAATAATAGGGGGGACAAAGGCCCAAACATATGGAAACTTTTTAAATATTGCTCTCACAAACTTAGAAAGCTGATAGAATAAAACAAGTTTTGCATAAAGGGTATGAAGTCTGAAACTCAAATGTTCGTCTTCATTTTCTGACTTCAGCACTCAATGATTTGCCAGAAAACCACAATTTTATGAGAAATAGACCAAAGATATGAGGCAAAAATCTGTACAGTTGAAAAGCATGTGTCAAAACCAGGGTAAAATGGGACTGGCTACGTTGGGGGACTTGGTACCCCAATGTCCCAGAAACTAGAGTTAGTCAGTAAACAGGATGTTTTTTTTTGTATGAACACAACTCAGAAGACAAGCAGATAGAAGCCACTGTAGTCATGAAATAAGTGTGTGTGTGTGGGGGTCTCAGCTAGTGCATTCTAGTGTGGATCACAGAGTGAGACATCACAAGATGCACTGCTGACATAACAGTACAGCATAGGTGGGTGGCTGCACTTCTGAGTGTGCCGTTCTTCAGATGCGATGTTAAACCAAGGTTCCACCTGCTTGAGTTTATAGTAGCTCAGCTGGATATAGACGATCCTAGAGCACTTACTGAAAAGAGTAGGGATCCTTTATTAAAATTCACAAAATGCAATATATAAATATATATATATATATATATATATATATATATATATATATATATATATATATATATATATATATACACACACACACACACTCTACATACAAATTTCACAGTTCATCCACAATATTTACAAGTATATACAAGTAATACACACATTTGGAAAATTTTCAAACTTTCAATCTTCCCCATTCTTTTTTCCACAACCAAAATCTTATTTTCTTAAAGATCTCTGACAATACCCATTTCCCACTATATATTATCACATTAATTCTTTCATTCCAGATAATCCACATTATATAAATCAATTTGTCATGTTTTCATATTTTCATAAAATCCATATTCTATCATGTCTATATTTATACATTTAACATTTTCAATACTTTAAACATTCTTTCTACATATTTCTTCCCACAATTGGTGTACCCATTTACATTTTAGAAAAACATGTGCACATATTTTTGCATCTTTTCATTCTTGCTTTTACATCTTTCACTTTATCTCCTAAATGCTTCCAAGAATAAAAGTAATACAATTTTACCATTATATTTTCATAACATGTTGCCCTATTCTTTTCTATGTTTCTTAAATCAATCTTCCATAGTAATATTTTTTCCTGATAAAGTTTCATTTCCTCACAAGTGATTAATTTACTTCTTTTTAAACATTTAAGCTTTTCCTAGATTGATTTATATTTTTTCCTCTATATAACCCTTACTAACACTTTTATTTTTTTTCCTGCATCCCTATCAATATTTTATATAAATTTAATGAGGATATATACTCAATTGATTAAACCCAACCCCCCTCCCTTACTGGTAACATAAAGAATTCCTCTTTTAATAAGGTTCCGTCTAGATCCCCATATAAATGCAAGTAATACATTCAATAATTCTTTTTCACATTCCGGTGATATCATAAATACACTTGCTAGATGTGCTCTCTTACCTAATACCACTGAAGTAATTAAACATGCTGTTTTCCCATATGTAAGTTTAAATGTTCTTCAGAATATAGAAGTACTCCTTATACAAGTACTCCTTATTTTAAGTATTATGTCCTTCCATTGTGTCACCTTTTGTTGCTCACTACCAAACCTTATTCCCAGAATTTCTACTACTTCTTTACTGAACTGGATACCTTTTATTTTTTTTAGAGAAGCCCAGTCCTTTACTCTTTTCTGCATTAATACTTAAACCTAATACCCTTAGTTCTTTGTCAAGTGTCTTAATGGCTATACCTATGTATTCTTTATTTTTAACAACTAATACTAGATCATCTATATAAGAGAACATCACCAGAATCTGAATTCCCTCCAGTGCCAAACTTATCTTGGCAACTACCACATTCAGAACTAATGCAAATAAACTAATACTCACTTGACACCCCTTAATACCACTCTTTGTTTCTATTGTCTCACTTAACCAACGATTAACCACTAGTTTCACTTTATTTTTGTTGTACACAAATTTTAAAATGCTGATTATTTTTTTACTTATATTCTTTCAAAACCTGCCATAATGTTTCATGCTGGATCTTGTCAAATGCTTTACTTACATCTCCCACTAGTATTTTTAATTCTGTTTCCCTATTTATTACAGCATCCGCCATTTCTCTTGTTAACATTAAAAGTTCATGACTTATTTTTTTATTCCAAATACTGTTTCAGTCAGTAACTTATTAGCCTTACTATTTTTTTTCTACTATTTTCATACAAATCTTATGATCAACATTATTTAATACAAGGTGGTCATTTTATGTCTGTTCTTTCTCACTTTTTCCATGTAAATGTCATTGCACCCATATACATGTTTTCATCACTTACACCTTTTTCAAGCCATTCATTTAACATTTTTAAAAAATATATTCTTTTTGCCAGTCTTGCATGTCATTATAAATTAAATATTCAAGTCCATCTAAACTTGTAGCTACTTCTACATATACTGTTTTTTAATTCTATCGTTGTAATCTTTTCTTCCACCCTCTTATTGTCTTCAGTTAATTTTACATTCCATATGTGTCACATATGAAAAACGTATTCAAAAATTGTCTTATCTGTCTGTATTGTCTTTTTGTGCAGTCACTATACATCCCTCTTCATTCCTTAACTCTCTTATTATTCTAATCTTGTCTTTAACCATTTTACTTAGACATGGTACTAGTCACTATACATCCCTCTTCATTCCTTAACTCTCTTATTATTCTAATCTTGTCTTTAACCATTTTACTTAGACATGGTACTAGTCACTATACATCCCTCTTCATTCCTTAACTCTCTTATTATTCTAATCTTGTCTTTAACCATTTTACTTAGACATGGTACTAGTCACTATACATCCCTCTTCATTCCTTAATGCTCTTATTATTCTAATCTTGTCTTTAACCATTTTACTTAGACATGGTACTAGTCACTATACATCCTTCTTCATTCCTTAACTCTCTTATTATTCTAATCTTGTCTTTAACCATTTTACTTAGACATGGTACTAGTCACTATACATCCCTCTTCATTCCTTAACTCTCTTATTATTCTAATCTTGTCTTTAACCATTTTACTTAGACATGGTACTAGTCACTATACATCCCTCTTCATTCCTTAACTCTCTTATTATTCTAATCTTGTCTTTAACCATTTTACTTAGACATGGTACTAGTCACTATACATCCTCTTCATTCCTTAACTCTCTTATTATTCTAATCTTGTCTTTAACCATTTTACTTAGACATGGTACTAGTCACTATACATCCCTCTTCATTCCTTAACTCTCTTATTATTCTAATCTTGTCTTTAACCATTTTACTTAGACATGGTACTAGTCACTATACATCCCTCTTCATTCCTTAACTCTCTTATTATTCTAATCTTGTCTTTAACCATTTTACTTAGACATGGTACTAGTCACTATACATCCCTCTTCATTCCTTAACTCTCTTATTATTCTAATCTTGTCTTTAACCATTTTACTTAGACATGGTACTAGTCACTATACATCCTTCTTCATTCCTTAACTCTCTTATTATTCTAATCTTGTCTTTAACCATTTTACTTAGACATGGTACTAGTCACTATACATCATTCTTCATTCCTTAACTCTCTTATTATTCTGATCTTGTATTTAACCATTTTACTTAGACATGGTACTAGTCACTATACATCCTTCTTCATTCCTTAACTCTCTTATTATTCTAATCTTGTCTTTAACCATTTTACTTAGACATGGTACTAGTCACTATACATCCCTCTTCATTCCTTAACTCTCTTATTATTCTAATCTTGTCTTTAACCATTTTACTTAGACATGGTACTAGTCACTATACATCCTTCTTCATTCCTTAACTCTCTTATTATTCTAATCTTGTCTTTAACCATTTTACTTAGACATGGTACTACTCACTATACATCATTCTTCATTCCTTAACTCTCTTATTATTCTGATCTTGTATTTAACCATTTTACTTAGACATGGTACTAGTCACTATACATCCTTCTTCATTCCTTAACGCTCTTATTATTCTAATCTTGTCTTTAACCATTTTACTTAGACATGGTACTAGTCACTATACATCCTTCTTCATTCCTTAACTCTCTTATTATTCTGATCTTGTATTTAACCATTTTACTTAGACATGGTACTAGTCACTATACATCCTTCTTCATTCCTTAACGCTCTTATTATTCTAATCTTGTCTTTAACCATTTTACTTAGACATGGTACTAGTCACTATACATCCTTCTTCATTCCTTAACTCT
The DNA here is from genome assembly GCF_019279795.1 of Protopterus annectens. Classification (NCBI taxonomy): domain Eukaryota; kingdom Metazoa; phylum Chordata; order Ceratodontiformes; family Protopteridae; genus Protopterus; species Protopterus annectens. The sequence goes on along the minus strand of NC_056745.1, from coordinate 178,984,818 downwards.
CTTATTATTCTAATCTTGTCTTTAACCATTTTACTTAGACATGGTACTAGTCACTATACATCCTTCTTCATTCCTTAACTCTCTTATTATTCTAGTCACTATACATCCTTTTTCATTCCTTAACGCTCTTATTATTCTAATCTTGTCTTTAACCATTTTACTTAGACATGGTACTAGTCACTATACATCCTTCTTCATTCCTTAACTCTCTTATTATTCTAATCTTGTCTTTAACCATTTTACTTAGACATGGTACTAGTCACTATACATCCTTCTTCATTCCTTAACTCTCTTATTATTCTAATCTTGTCTTTAACCATTTTACTTAGACATGATACTAGTACTACTTTTATTTCTTGTAAAAAAAAATCATTGTTTGTTTTTTTTTAAATTTTTGGTTCATTTCTTATAACATTCTCTCTTTTTCTAGAAGATCTTCCTTATTGTCTGTTATGTTTTTAGACTTGGTAACTGCTTTTCTTATGTATTTAAAACTAGTGTGTATTCTTTTTGACCTTTGCCATGCTAGTACTTCTTTACTATATTTTTCTTTTAAACTAATCCACCAACTTGTCCAATCTTTATAAAATCCTCTCATGTTTATATGATCCAGCCATAGTTGATGTATTATTTCCTTTACATACTAATTTAGCTCTGATTCATTATTTCCTTTGATCCCTCTACCTATTCTTATGTAACATATTTTCTTTACTCTCTATCCAAATTGCTACATGGACTAAAAAAACCCTTAATTTTAATCCCTTGATGTAATATACTTAAACTCTCTGACACTATAAAGTAACCAATTTCAATTCTCAGATTACTCCTTTTGTATGTCCAGTGTTTGTTTTTCCATAAGTACATTTTACCACGTTTGATCATATCTGAAATAACTTTATCCACCCCTTCCTTTTTGCCTATGTCTTAAATCACAATTGAAGTCCCCCACTGCTATCACTTGCATATTAGCACTTACATAATCCAGTATTTTCTTAACCATAATCTGTTTTTGTAAAGTGTATGTGTAGAGTACAATTACCCTATATATATATTGGATTCATACCTAATAGTACTATTCTTCCTAATACTCCTAGTGCATAATCCAACATTTCTATGTATTCTTTACACAAAATTGCAACACCTGAGCATTTTTCATCTCCTAAATTCCATATAACCTTGCATTCCCATAATCCATTAACTTGTCTTCTTTTTCTTCTGTTATTCTTATGTCTATTAATATTATAATATTCTGCACTATTCTAAAACTCCTAGTTTTCAATGAACATTCTTTATGCTATTTAGATTAATGGCTAGAAGTCTCACTTTGTGGAATAGTTTCTGTTACTTTTATCCTTTCCCTTTTTTTGTTTCCTCCTATACCTATATTTTTAAATTTGCATTTTCTTTCTTTTCCCAATAGAACTTCTTCTACTTCTGACTTATCCATTTATCACCCCCTTCATCACCTGAATTACTTACTTCTTCCTCTTTCTTTCTTTACTTTTTTTCCTTCATACTTTCATCTACTTCCTTTCATATATCTTTCTCATTTACTGTATCTTTCTGTAGCATTACAGTCCATTAATAAATGTCCTATTTTTTCACACTTTATATATTTTTGCTCACATTTTTTTCCTTTGTGACCAACTTTACCACAAGTAAAACGTGCTTTTATCACAATTGTTAATTTAAATAAAACACATCTTTAGCTGTCCCCAGTATCTGATCAATCCCTTATTCCCCTCCACATTAATTATACTCAGCAAATGCATTATTTTACCATTTTGCATTTTCATTATTAACACCACATTCCAAATCCCAGTCCATAAACCTCTGCTGTCATAGATCTTTGTTACGTCCATTACTTCTTTACACACAGTTTTGAAATCGTCTTTTTCAACTTGAGGTCGAAATTGTATAAATACTCTTTTTTTAGTTTCTCTATCAAATGCCTGCACAACATTTAAGTTCCAATGGTTTTCATTCCTTCTGTTGTCATACTGTTGTAAAACTTTCTCCATATACTGTGTCTCCTTGAAAAAAATGTAATAAAAAGTATCTTTGCTAATACAAATAAAAGCTCTTTCCTCTCTGGGTTGAATGCCCTGTTGTAAAATGATGCTGCCCCATACTTCCTACTTCCTTTCCATTTTACTACTGATTCTCACCCAATGCTTTCTCCTTTCCATTTTACTACTGATTCTCACCCAATGTTTTCTTCTTACTTCTGCTTTCTTTTCTTCTTTCCCCTTCGCTCACTGTTTGCATATGATTTCTTGAACTCCTTCCTTATTTCCTGAACTACTACTTAAATTCTGTCCATTATTTCTTCCCCTAACACTGCCTTCTCCCCCTCTAGTTTGCTCTGTTCAAGCAATTCTTTCATATAAATATCCCACAACCCTCCTGACTGGAGGGTTGTAATAACACACTCAGTTGTTGCTGACTCTGTTACAAACAGATACCACTGAAATAACTCTTCTGAATCTGCCATATCCACTTTGGCACCCTCATTTTGCCTTTTACTTGGCTCTCCTCTGCTCTCTTTTCTCCCTTCTCCAATCCTCCTCACTGCACATAATGTCCAACTTATTCTTAGACACATTAGGCTTTTCAGCTGTTTGATTAATGGCTTCTTTTTCATCAAAAACATCTTATTCCATCTCCGTGTTTGATTTTAAACTTCCTGCTTCTCTGAGCTACTGCTGTGCCCTGACTGAAAGACAGGAAGAGTAACAGCAAATTAAGTCCCTCCTACAGAAAGATTAAGGGAAGTTCCCTGATGACCTAGCCAAATTTCTGATTGTAGTACAAATACTGCTCTTGTTCTCTCCTCAGAAGAGGCCACAACCCTACTGGGACTAACCAGCTCAACAAAGGTTGAGTAAAAAATAAAATAAAACAGAAAACTACCCCATCTCCCACTACTACATATAAAGACGGAACTGAACTTCTAACAGGCGCATACCTCCTTTAAACTTTACTGCAAAAATGTTTTCATGTAATAAAGATATGACAGCTATTCTAATACATCTACAATCCACGTCTAATCAAGGTCATTTAACAACTATTTTTTTTTTAAAAACTGCAAATAACAGCACTTTATAATGAGATGGGTCCTTCATTACAAGTTTAGTGTTCAACTTCTAGTTTTATAAATAGTTGGAAATACAATAAACATGTATTAAAACAAAACCAAGGATGGCAGAAATCCATTTCATTACAGATAATGAAACTTTTCCACTTTTATATGTAGCAAGAAACATAATAAATGCACATCAAAATGAAACCAAAGGTGAAAGAAATCCATTTCATTAAAAATAATTGGGGTCTTTATACACTAATAAACTAAACCATACTGCTGTTTTGAAGCATTCACCAACTGTATGGCAGTATTATAAAAGGGATGGAAGACAATGAGAAATTAGAATATTGTTTGTAAGAAAGAATATAAAACATTAAAATAAAACCCGGAACTTTACATGCAAAGATATGCCAGTGTTGTTGTGTCTTTCGGCTTTTTCCCCGGTTAGGGGTCGCCACAGCGGAACTCCGGTTCACTAATGATTGGCAGTAGATTTTTACATGCCGAGTTGCCGGCCCTGATGCACAACCTTCAATGAAGGTACACCCATTCACGCACGTCTCCACATAGAAGACGCTCTAGCTGAGAATCGAACAGGATAACGTCTTACTGTGAGGCGACTACGCTACCGCAGCACCACCACAGTGCATTAATTATCCTTCTACTTGGTGTAGTTATATACTGAAGAACAATCCAAAGACAAACTCTTCTTACATGCATGATCAGGGCATATATCTATCTACATACATACATACATATACATCTACAAACACACACACACCTTATACATATATTATATATACACATATGGGGGTCGATATTAGATCACCGAATGCTTAAAAAAGTGAATGGTGATTAATCAACCCTATGTAAGTGAAAGCTTACAATGTGGAAGTGTCAGAAAAAAATCGCTGTTCCAACAACAAAAAAAAAAAAAAACAATTTCAAATATTACACCCCTACTTAAATATACCAACTCCGAGACTGCACTACAGTGCTGAAAATGGCAAAGTACCGAAGTGGCCAAGCAAATTCTTTCCCAGGGAAAGAATTCGTTTAACAGCTGCTTCGATATTTTGCGTTTTCAGCCATTTATGTTTGACCAAGACGCATTCAAAAGAATGCGTCTTCGGTCTTGTAATATAGACCCTATATATGGTTTACCTTCAAAATGTTTCGGTGGTGTGGCCGTTCGACTACGTACAGTCGACATTTTAAAGGTAAACCATATATATATATATATATATATATATATATATATATCAGCTATGTAAACATATTTTTTTGGCACCCACATCTATCCGCTTCTGATTTCTGGCCTCACTAAGGTTGCCTACCAACCTTGCACCCCATCTGCTGCCCAAACCCTATTCACATTCCAAGGCTGTGAAACTGGTGCTGCTGATGGGAGTCTATTGTCAGTGTCCTGATGACAAATGTAATGGTTCCTTTAGCCTACCTCTTGTTTAAAGGCTGTAGATGTGCAGTATACATGAACACATACCACAGTCTGTGCATGATCTTGCAGACAACCTCCTCAGACATTTAGAGACATCACTTTATGAAACCTTTATTTACTGACAAACTTTGGAAAGAGTTTACAAGGCTTGATCTTCTGTAAGTTTGCAGTTTGACTCAAGGGCCAAGGAGGTTAAACATTTCTGAAATATATTAAAAGCAATACAAAACAAAATATGCCACCCAAACTGTGTCCACAAGGGCAATTTCAACTCAATTTTTTCCTCAAGTTCAAACAGCAAAGTGCTTGACACTCAGGCACAGGCATACCACTGCAGTTTGATTACCTGAACAGTCAAGTCATATATCACAGCCGAACTTTCTGGGTAGTTAAGCATCTCGTACTGCAAAATAAATGGGTGTGTGTGTGTGTGTGTGTGTGTGTGTGTGTGTGTGTGTGTGTGTGTGTGTGTGTGTGTGTGCGTGTGTGTGTGTATATGTGTGTGTGTGTGTGTGCACACGCATACATCTATTCATCTATACACATACATATTACATAAATATACGTATATGTAGATATGTACTTATGTAGATGCATGTATGTGTGTGTGTATATATATATATATATATATATATATATATGACACACACACACACACACACACACACACACACACACACACACACACACACACACACACACACACACTCACACACACACTCACACACACATCTGTATTTACATAATCAATCCATATATGACTGCTAAATACTGAAGCAGTCTCCATTTCTAGAATTCATGAAACTGGAAGCTATATTTTACTCCGTACAGTACAAGCCTTGAAGGTAAGCCTAATTCCATTTATTTCAGCTAGCCTGTACATCATAAGCTGAGAAGTCAGTTTCCTGCTGCAACCAAGCAATAGTTGCCTTCTGTAATTCTAAATATTGTGCTGAATTAGCTACTTCATCCCCAAAATCAATACTTCCTTTCTGGAATGCAGCGATAATGGGTTGTAGTTTAACCCAGCACCTGGAAAGCAGGCCTGAATCAAGATAAATCACAACTGGTTAATTCCCTAGAATGAGAAGGCAATGATGTTTGTTTCCAGTGAGAATACCACAAGAAAGTACAAAGTGAATTTAATGTGCAAGGATAACAAACTACACAAAGTTTTGGGTATATAAATTACCAACTAGACTGCCACGTTCTCTCTTTTCTATGACTCTCTACACTAAGCTCTTAAACTTGTATTCTTCAGCATTTCTTGCTGTAGGCAAAACTAGCAAGCTACCTGCCAGTAAAAGAAAAGAACAAATATAAAAAAAATGCATATATCTCACATCACTTATTTTGCTGCAGTATTCATTATGAATTTCAAAACCACAGTGAGAAGTATTTTTGTTTTATTTAGTTAACATAATATTTATTTTGCTAAAAAGTAGCAGCAAATAAACTAACAATTTTGCTTATATTTCAATCTAGGCATACATCTAGTGAAAAAAAAAAAAAAAAAAAAAACAATAACACTGATAACTACTTTTTGTATGAAATATTACGAATATTTTATGCTAATTCTGACACTAGCTCCATGCTTCAGCAACTAGTCTAATCTATATAACTCTCCTTCGTTCATGTTTATTCAACAGCCTGCTTGTTTAAAAAGTTAATAATGCACCTGTTTAGAATTAAAAATGTTATTCCTTCTTATATTTCCTTACGTTTTCAGTACAAGTGCATTGTTAACCAGTAGTAAATGTAAATTAAACTTCTATAGATATCCTTTCAATGCAATTCTTTGCAGTTTGAAAATTGACATCATCATCAAATTAATTATAACATACAAAATTAAATATACCTCATGCAAATATAGCTGTCAGTCTAATGCACAGCCAGTTGAACACAATCTAAGCAAACTTTTATTTTTTTAAGTTTATTCTCCAACACTTGTTTCATTCTCACAGTTAAAACTCAGTTCTGCTTAGTGTCACAGACAAAAACGTTTAATTTTGCTACGGGTTCAAACATTCGTCTAAACTTACGACTGACAGTCAAATGCAGATATTGCCCTTAGCTGCTGAGAAAGTAAAAGCAGACTATTTAACACTCTACAAACACTTACCAAAGCTTACACCACGTAGCCTCATTTATATCACTGGATAAGGCAGGCATTATCTCCTTTAAGCACAAGAGATCCTCAACATATCTCAGTTCATAACTTTATGTAAAACATTCCAGTCCATTCCACCATCTTGATCAGAAAGCACATATACTTTAGCATAACCTAAAATGCCCACCTCTCTCAGTTCGAAAGTTTGCCTTTTACTTAGTTCTTGTCGTAATGTCATGATATCCACAACTAAATTTCCAGTTTTCTCAATATATTCACAAGGTCTATTAAAACGTAACAATTTCCCTTTCCAAAATATGTTAAATGTGGCAAAAACGATAATCTAAATTACAGTCTGCTCAGTTTACAGTCTAGTACAGTACCACAAAATGCAGGTGATATTGCAATCTAACTTCATATTTACCATGTTCCACAAATATAGGTCTCTTCCCCATAAACACATTTCTTCCAAATAGCCACAACTTCCATGATATTTGAATCTTCTACCAAAACAGGTACAAGCTTTCTATGAAGAACTTCAGAATCTCACAGTCAGAAATTTATAACGAAGAGTACTTTGCAAAGCCAAGTCACTGTGAAATGTTGTGACTTTCGGCTTTTCCTGGTTAGGGGTTGCCACAGCGGATCTCTGGTCCGCTAATGATTGGCAGTTGATTTTTACGTACCGAGTTGCCAGCCCTGACGCACAACCTTCAACGAAGGTATGCCCAATTACGTATGTCTCCACGCAGAAGACGCTCTAACTGAGAGACAAACCAGACAGCGTCTTACTGTGAGGCGACAATGCTACCGCAGCACCATCACCGCGGATTTACTGTTTTTAAAATATTCCATAAAGTTTATTTGTCTTTCCCTTCAAAAACACCACCCAACTTTAAATTCTACTTTCTTGCACTATCTAATATCATCCTATCTGTCCTACCACTCTCTCAGAGGATTTCATGGAGGAGTCCCGATACTTTGACTTTTATAGGGATTTCTGGGGTCTTTCTGGTGAACGTTCCTGTGATTTACAAAAGGAAGTGGGCCTTCTAGGTTCCTGGACTGGTGAGGGCACTTGTCTGCAGGCTTGTCTGTATGGGTCTGGTCTGTGGATGAGTAAATCAAAAGATCTTAAAGCTCAAAAATTTGCAGCCTCTGTTGACTGGGGCATAGCTAGTTCCAGTAGTTGTCCAGATGACACCAGTATATATTACAGTTGTACCATCAGATTCAAATACTGTAGTGCTACTGGAGTAACTGACACCAAATATAGTGGCATAAAACTGTCCCCCAGCACTGAGACCACTGATGCAGGTGTGACAGCTCAAGCCACTAGCATCTTGATGTTCAGTGCCAAAGCAGCAAAAAGATAGTGCCAACAACATTGGTGCCAAGTAATTTGAAAAATAATAGTACTCATAATAATTAAATATGCTATTAATTTAGGAATGTTTTCCCTGTATGGTATATACATTAAGTTGATTTTGGTTATAAAATGATTTACTTAATGAAATGTCAACCATTGCCAAATATTATATTTGTTCTAAGGCCGATAGCCTAGCACCAACCTATGAACCTATAAGTTCTTTCACATTAAGTATGCTTCCAAGGTCAATCAATTTGTACCAAAACATTACATTTTTCATTCTGAGAATATTCATGTTATTAGTGTTCAAAAGTGTCTAAAACATCAGATGTGTAAGCAACTGGGAACAATAGGAAAGACCAGTCTTTAATATCAAAATTTAGGCTTTAAAAGAAGACAATGCCTTAGATATAAATTTAGAGGGAACAGATTTATTTTTTTACGTAGAGTAAAATCTTTCACCATCCAATACAGTCTATTGGTCAAAATATTCGTATGAGGGATAAAAGAGAAATTCGATTTTAACCATATTTGCTATTGAAACTGTTTCCATCTTGCTGAATATGAAAAGTTTAACCATAGGGAAATTGTTTTAAAAATAGATGCCAAGACATGCATATCAAAATGTGGAAGGTTAATTCCTCCTGCTTCCCAATCTTTTAAATGATTATCTAATGCAATTCTTGGTTTTCAGGGTGCCATAAAATTTAGCATATGTTTATTAAACTGATGAATGTACAATTTAGGAGGAGGTAATAAAAATGGCTTGAATATAATGTAATATTTTTGGGAAGATAATTTTTATTAGGCAACGGCTATCCTCCACTGTAAAAAAAAAGAACTTATTCCATTTCTCAATGAGGAGTTTAATTTTATTTAGGATATCACTTAAATTAACACTAAGAATACCATCATTGGTTACGATAATTCCCAAATATTTAATTTTATACTTAGCTATATATTTAGTAAACTGTTTCACTCTTATTAGAATTTATAATTTATTTTCATTTAATTTAAGCCCAGAAATTCTCTTGAAGTAATCTATAACATCCATTAAATAGTGCAAAGAATTATTATGATCACTCAATGTTAATAAAATGTCATCAGCACATAACTGAATCTTTGACATTAAAGCGTCTGTAAAATGAATTCCTTTAACGTTTTGATTAATTCTAATACCATTTGCAAATGGCTTGATGACTAAAGCAAATAACAGAAGGGACAAAGTGCAACCCTGTTTTGTACCCTGAGTAATTTTAATTGATGTAGAAGTACTTGACCCTATATTACTATAAGCGAAGTAATTTTCATACAGGAGTTTAATTAATTGGGTAAAATCATGTGAAAATACATAGTCATCCAGAGCTTGAAGCAAATAATCCCAGGAGATTGAATCAAATGTGCTATTTATATCTAAACTTATTATAGTAATTTCATATAATTTGCAATTAATATAATCAATTACTGTAAGGATTATTTTACTATTATATGTGTTCTTACCTTTTATAAATCCAGTTTGGTCTTCATCAATTAATAAAGGAATCAAATGTTTAATTCTATTAGCATATATGGCCATAAATATTTTGTAGTCAATGTTTAAAGAGATATTGGTCTATATGAGGAGCATTCTTTAGGATCTTTGCCTGATTTTAAAATTGGATGTATTAAGGTATAGCTCCAAGAAGCAGGTACATCATTTTCTTTCACTGAGTTATGTACTTTTAAAATTAAATTTAAAGCTTCCCTAGGTAGTAACTTGTACAGGTGCCTTATTTAATTTTACTAATTTGTGACTTACTATGTGATATTGTAATTGATTTATCAATTAACTTTATGTTCTTCCATTAAATTATTCTTGATGTATTTTTAAAGAAAGATTTTACTACCATTTGGGTTGACTTTCTTTAATGTTAGTGTTAGATAAGGTAAAATGTTCACTAAATGATTCAAAAATTCCTTCTAAATCATAGATTTTTTTATTTGTACCAGGAAAATAAAATTCCTTAATCTGATTAGAATGTATAATCTTTTTTGTTCTATTTGTTATTCATCTTTGATTTATGGGGATCATGGAGTAAGAAATTAATTGTTTTTCTAAGTTAATCATAGTTTTGTGATGTAGCGTCTGTAAATAACTTTTGTTTATCTCATCATATTCCTTTTGCAAACTAATCTCTCTTTTTGAATATCAAGCTTCAATTTATCCAATTTCAGTTGTAAATGTTCAAGTTCTTTATTCCAATGCTTTTTCTTATTTATAAGCCAAGCTACTTAAGACTTCAACGAATCCCACACAAGTATTTCTGATGCATCAGCAGTATGACTTATTTTCAAAAATTCCTTGAAATCTTTTAAATTAGTTGTATAAGCTGGGATTCTTGTAATGTTTAGACATTGTTTGGGATTAATTATTAAATCAAATGTGATTGCATTATGATCAAATAGAGGGCATACAACTACCCTAACTCTATCAATTTTACAGAAATGTTTCTAGAAATATAAACCCTATCTAATCTTGAATGAGTACCGTGGTGATGAGAATAATATGAAAAAAAAAGAGTTAAGGTCAGCAAAATCTTTAATGTCTATAATATTAATAGTATTGATAAAGTCTAGTGGTGCTTTTGATGTGGTTGATTTTCTATGTATATTCATTGCATTAATATCTTAATCAGATAAAATGCAGTTAAAATCTCCTGCAGGTATTATATTTCCCTTAAAGTATTGTATAATATCTTCTAAATGATGCTTGACCATTTTAACTCCTAATCTGGGAATCCAGTATAAGTAATAATTAATGTGTAAAGTCTGCCATTTATTTTCAAGCATACTAAACATAACACGCCAGAATTATCATGACAAGTTTTTATAATTTTAGACATTAAAAACAGAATTTCTCCACAAAATTCCCTCCCCTCTTTTTTTATTATGATGTGAACTTACTAACACTGAAAAGTTATTTAAGTCTGTCTATATCTCCCTGTAATAAATGTGTTTCCTGAAGAAAAAACTTTTAGATATTTAAAGACACTTCCCCTCTTATAACTGTTTAGATGATTAACATTAACAAAGATGCATTTATTACATATATTCTGATTAGTAGCATATTTAGCTATTTGTTTCTAGTACTGTTTTGAGAAATGAAAAAATGAATATTATAAAAAAGAAAAAAATATATACTCATTTTCTACTATTTTAAAATGTTAATTTTAGACACCCAGAAGCAAACATTAAAATAAAAAAAATTAATATCAAAATAAAACAAACCAAACCCAACATGAAGTGTAAAACCTGCACTTGAACAATGTTACCATTCAAGTGTACCTTCTAACTCAGTCACAAGACTAGTTCTTAGCTCTGTCTAAAATATTAAGTACTGAAATAATAAACTAGTGTTTGTAAATGTTTGAGATATAATTATAACATAGAAGGATAAGTTTTAGAAATTAAATTAAAATTATAGTGAAGATTAATATGAAAATAAATAGGTATGCTCAAATCAATTAGATTACTACATAAAAACTTGTCTAGATTTTTAACTACACTTGTAAAGAAATAAAAAAGGATTCATGTTATTCATATTTAACTACAAGATAGAAATAAATACCAAATAAACCAATAAGGAGCTTATAGAACAACATCACTGAATTAATGATGAAAGGACATATTAATAAAGCTATGACAGTAAAAAAAAACATATAAACATAATGCACATCTCAAACTGCAATATCACATATAAAGGTTGTAATCTATAAAATGAGAAGAATCTCATACCAGTATGTACTCAATTGAATAGCTTTAAAGAAGGTCTTTGATTATTTCAGTATAAAATAAAGTGGAAGAGCTCTTATTTTTTTCAGGAGGCTCTAAATTAGTGCAATTGATATGGGAATTATAGAATAATGGAATTTAATAAGTACCACTACATACATTTAAGACAAATAGTTTAAAAGTAAAAGTGAGCAAATTGCCACATTAAACAGATATGGATTTCCTTAGGGTGCTATAATGAGATTCACTCACCAAAGATTTGTGCACTCAAAGTAACTGTCGCTTTAAATATTAAGCTATTCAGCTACTCCAAGTCAAAATAAATCATAATGAAAAAGAGTGAGTTTTTATAATAAAAGTTACATTTATTAATAACATTTAATGTGTTACTAGTGATCCCTTTAACTGGGAGGGCATTTCTTTAAAAATAAATGTCATATAGTATAAGATCAGTCATTATCTTGTCTGCAATGTGGGCATAGTGCAGTTGTGTATACTTACCATATATGTAGATGTTCAAGTGTATTCACTGCTGCAGTCATCACATTTGGGTGATCTGCCTGTAGGTAGCCTTCAGCCGGCCTGAATACCAGAGTCTTCGGATTTCTGCTTCGGATGCTGTCACTTTTTCTATGATGTCAGGTCGTCAGGGGTATAAACCATGCTGCTGAGGCCATTACAGCAGTTTTTCTTGCCTCAGATGTCAGGTGCTCACACAATAGGAAGCAATTATAAGGCATGGAACACCACTATGAAAAAGCAAATACACATGAAAAAAAAAAAATACACATACATATACATATATATATATATATATATATATATATATATATATATATATATATAAGCCAAGAGAAGTCAGGGAGCTGGAGGGAGGGTAACCAGGACTGCAACAGTGAATACACTCGAACATCTACATTTACGGTAAGTGTACACAACTGTACTATGTTCTTCGTGTTTCACTGTTGCAGTCATCACATTTGGGTTGATTTCCAAAGCTAAGGAAGAGAGAAGGTAGTTAGAGAGCATTAAGGCCACCTATTAAGCCCTGCAAGACTGCTGTGGCAAATCCAGCTCTGGATTTAGAAAAGAAAGGTAGGTGGTAATGCTTGGTGAAGTTATGTACAGAGCTCCAGGTAGCAGATTCTCAGATGTCCCTGGTAGGGACTCCTCTGAGAAATAACGTTGAGGTAGATGCAGCCCTGGTGGAATGTGATCTTATCCCCTGTGGGGCAGGTTTTCCATGGTGCATGTAGCAGAAACTAATGCAATGGGCTATCCATTTGGAAATTGTTTGCTTTGAAATGGCCTTCCCTTCTGCCACTGCAGCAAAGCCAACAAGCAGGTGGTCAGATTTCTGAGAGGCTTAGTCCTGTCCAAATAAGTTGTCTGTGCATGTCCAGAGAGTGCAGAATCTGTTCCCCTTTGTTTTGTGGATTAGGGAAAAAAGTAGGCAAATGAATAGACTGGTTTAGGGTCACACTAGACACCACCTTGGGCATAAAGGCAGGATTAGTCTTGAGGGAAAACATGTCCATATGGAAGATAATAAAGGGTTCCACTGCCATGAGGGCCTGAAATTCTAACACTCTTCTTGCTGAAGTCATGGCTATGTAAGGCTGTTTTCCAAGAAAGGAATTTCAACTCTGCTATTGGAACTGGCTCAAAGGGGGAAAGAGTGAGCTTTTCCAATATAAAGTTAAGGTCCCAGGCTGGAGTGGGAGCTCTCCTGGGGGGGGTCTTAAATTTTTGGCCCCTCTAAGGAATTGTTTTAGCAAGGGGTGAGAGAAAAGGGGAGGCTCAGTATTATAATGTGCTGAAAAGGCAGAGGCATGAATCTCAATTAACAAAATGGATAGGCCCTTGTCAAGCATTTCTGTTAAGTACTCTAGAATATCAAGTAAGCTGGTCACCGTTGTGGCCACCCCCTTAGCCTGGCTACAGGAACAGTATCTTTTCCACCTTTCAGCATAGGATTTTCTGGTACTAGGCCTCCTTGCTTCCAGAATGACATCCCGCACCTGCTTACTGAGGGATGCTACAGGAGAGCTCATGGAATTAGCCAGGCTGAAAAGTTCAGGGTTTGAAGCTGAGGGTGCAGAATCTGGCCCACCTGCTGGGACAGCAGGGAAGGGGTCTGAGGCAGGTGCCATGGTTGTAGCTGTGTCAGACTGCACAAGAGGGGGTACCAGTGCTGGCGTGGCCAGTCTGGTGCAATCAGTACTGTTCTTGGCTTGTCCTGTTTGATCTTTAGTAGAACCTTCGAGAGGAGAGGTAGAAGGTGAAAGGCATAAACCGAGAGGCTTTCCCAGGTAATGGACAGGGCATCCACTTTCCAATATTGACTGTGGGGACTTCTGGTGCAGAATTTCTTCAATTGGTAGTTTTGAGGGGGAGGCAAATAGGTCTACCTCTGGGGTCCCCCATTTGTTCCTCAACAGGTTGAATATTTTGGGTTCTAGTTTCCATTCGTGTGGATCCATGACATTTCTGCTTAAGTCGTCTGCCAGTGAATTAGTTTGCCTGGCAGGAATCGAGCTTGTAGGTGCACTTAGCAGCTCAAGGCTGTGCTCCACAGAGCCATGGCTAGCCTGCAGAGAGGGTAGGAGTGGGTCCCCCCCCCTGCTTGTTTATGTACCACATAACTGTGGTGTTGTCTGTCTTTACCAATAATTGTCCTGGAAGAATAAGGTCTTTGAAGGCTGTTGGAGCATTCTGTACAGCTAACATTTCTTTTTGATTGATATGCAGGTGCGTCTGTTTCGGGTTCCATTTGTCCTGAATGCACTGCTCTACCATGTGAGCCCCCCATGCACAGTCTGATGAGTCTGTTGTTAGGGTTTGGGCAGCAGGGGGTAGAGTGAAAGGGAGTCCCTTGTTGTGGTAGCAGGCCTCTGCCCACCAAAGGAACTCTGTCCTTAGACAAGGAATGATAGGAATCATTGTTTCCAGGTCCTGAGAATGTTGATACAATAAACGTTTTAGATACCATTGGAGTTTCCTCATATGCAGTCTTGCATATTGAATTAACAGAATGCAAGAGGCCATGAACCCCAGAGCTTGCAGTATTTTCCTTGCAGATAGCTGGGTTTTTGTGGTCAACAGTTTGAAGTATTTTGTCAAATAAACTTGTCTCTCCAGAGTGAGGAATGCCATGTGTTCAAGCTTGCTCCCAGGAATACAATCTGTTAGCAGGGTACTAGATGAGATTTATTTTCACTAATGGTGTACCCCAGTGAGGTTAGAAGTTTCTTTACAAATGCCACGTGTTGTAATAGCAAGTCCTGGCTTTCTGCCTGAAGTAGATTATCGTCCAGGTATGGGTACATTTGAATATTTCTCTGCCTGTAAAATGCAATGGCTGGAGCTAGACACTTTGTGAATACCCTGGGCAAAGTAGATAAGCCAAAGGGAAGTGCAGAGAACTGAAAGTGCATGGAGCCCACCCTGAAACGTAGGTATTGTCTGGAGGACTCTCTTATTGGGATGTGCAGGTAAGCTTCCCAGTCAGGCATCCTTGGCTAGCATAGGAAGAAGCTGTTCAAGAGTTAGCATTTTGAATTTTGGAACCACCAGAAAGGTTTTGAGAATAGAGAGGTCCAGGATAGGATGCCAGGAGTTTTCTTTTCTGGGTATCAGAAACAGTCTTGAATAAAAACCTTGTCCCCTTAGTTCTGCTGGGACAGGTTGAATAGCCCTGATATTGAGAAGAGAGAGAACCTGCTGTTGGGCCTTCACCCATTGACTGGGGGGAGGTCTGGCCAACCATTTGGGGTTGGTAGTGTGTGGAAGTGGAATCTGTATCCTTGGGAAACTGTGTCTAAAACCCATTTATCCTGGCTATTGAGTTCCCAGTTTTTTGCATGCAGGGTGAGCTTTCCTCCTAAGAGAGCAAGTAGTTGAGCAGGGCTTGGAAGGATTAAGGTTAAGTCATTGCGCCATTTTCCATAGGGGTTGGCATATTACTCCCTGCTTTGGAAGTGGGAGCCTCCCACTGCTTAGATCTGTGTGTAGCCTGAGACTGAAGTCTTGGTGGTCTGTTGTTCCTGGGTTTGGACTGAGAAGGCTTGGAAGGGACTGGAAAGGACTAGTTCTTTGAATGCCAATGCCTACTGAATCTGGGAGGCTGTACTTGTAGAAAATCTTTAACTGTTTGCATAGATTTAGCTTTTTCCTCCATCTTTTTGAGGACTTCCTCTGCTTTGTTGACAAAAGACGGTCCTGGTTTAAGGGTGCATCCAATAATTTAGCTTTAACATGATCTGGCAGGTTTTTTCCCTTAAGCCAAGCATGCCTTCTAAGTATAGACCCAGTAACAGCAGCCCTGCAAGATGCTTCTAAAGCACCAAAACCACATTGCAAAGTACGTTTACCAATTTGTTCAGCAGAATGCATTAAATCCTGCAAGTCTTTGTGTTCAGCAGTCAGGAATCAACATAATTTTCTGTTTAAGTAGTCCCATAATATGCTGCTGATACTTTAACATATGAAACTGGCAATTTAGAGCCCTAATGGACAAAGTAGCAGAAGTGTAAACCTTCTTACCCCATCTGTCTAAGGCTCTAGAATCTTTATCAGAAGGAGTAGGATTTTTGGCAGCAGTAGCCTTAATGCCTTTTGGTCCTTGGGAAATGGTCTCTGGTTCTGCAGTAGGATTCTTGAAGAGGAACCTGTGAGAATCAGATACTCTGTAGTACCTGTCAGGTTTTCTGGGAGCTGGAGGTAAGGTGTCTGGGGTAAGGCTAGATTCCAAGAAAACATCATCTACAATAGCCAGAACAGTAGGGATAGCTAGAGGCCTGTGTTGAGGCAAGAGTAAAAATTCCCTAAGTCTCTTTTTGGACTCAGAATAGTCCTGGCTTTCCCAGCGGAAATGCTCCCTAAGGGTATGCAAGTTTTCACCAAAAGAAAAATCTTCTGGAGGGGAAGCAGAGGGAATAGAATCCTCTGCATGAGAATCCTCACAAGTAGATAATCCTGATAATCAGAAGGAGCAGAGATATCAGATTCCTGATCAGAAGAATCAGAAAGAAAATCGGTTCTAGGTCTCTTAGACGGGGAAGGCTGGCTTCCCCTAATTAAGGTAATAAGTTCTTCAGCCATTCTAAGCACATGTTTTTAGCATATGGGCCTGAGTGATCGGTTTGGTCGTCAGTTCTCTAGGTGTAGTGCGAGTTTTAGGCCTGCAAAATTTGGTACTTCTAGTTGGAAATGATGCTGTCGGTTTAATATGAAAGTCTGTAGACCTGAATACACCCTCAGAAGCCCGTGCCTGCACAGTGGCTCCGGACCCGTCCAAGGTAGAAACAACAGTGGGTCCCACAGTCGAAGAAGCATCTCGCGGCATACTGAACTCCGAATGGGTCTCAGTAGAGGCCTGCGAATCTGTAGTAGCGGGTATCAGGGGCTGCAAAAGTGCACTGGTGACTAGCTTAATGGAAGCATCATCAGCAGTTTTGGACTTATGCGGTCTGTCTCTGTCTTTATTCTTATGTTTTTTTGGAAGATCAGTAGTCAGATGGCTTAACGAAGCCATTTTGGAGTACAGACATCGAGAACGAAAGTATTTAGCTACAAAAATAGCCCAACGATAAATAGTTCAGGCGTTGAACAAAGCGCAAAACCGACAATGAGGGACATCGTGGTCTGGGCCTAAACAGGTGATGCAGTAAGAATGAAAATCTCTATGAGGTATTTGCTTTCCACAGGCAAGACAATGGTTAATTTTTTCTGACATCGGTTAGAGCAAGAAAAAAGGATCCCCAACAGGGTACTTATATTTTTTGAAGACTTCAGGTCTGAAACTCGAAAAGGAAAATTTCAGGAGCTGGCCGACCAGCACTTGTGAACTGCTTCTGCTTTGGGCACCACACAGCAAGAAAGACTGATGTAATGGTGTCGGCTGCATGTTTTATACCCCCGACGACCTGATGTTCAAGAAAAAGTGCTGACCATCTTGGCCACGCCCCCAACTTTTTTTTGATTTGGACCACATTTGAAACTCATCCCTAATGTCATAGATATCAGCCTTTCAGAAGATGGGCAGTTCAGAACACTGCTGGACTTTCAACTTGTGCTGAATCAAAGAGTTCCAAAAAAGGCTGAAACATGTTATCTATAATGAGTTAAATCAATTTATTAGTCTGAATTTATTAATAAAGACTCTTGGTTCACTGTGCACTCAAGTGCCTGTGTGCTGAAACACTTGTATCCTTAAAACTTTGGCATCACGGCATATAAAACCTGCAGTATTACACCTTTTTCCCTCTAGCATTCCAATTTCAGCTCAATATTTTAAATTAAGCCCTTTAAAATCTATGTCTGCCTAAGCTAACATCAGTTCACTTTATCATTTTGTGATATTGGTGTAGGGCTGTCCTGAATATGTGCCCAAAGACATCAATGGCAGCACCACTGCATATGCTCGAGGAACATCCAACTCAAGCCCAAGTTCACCTACCCATACTATCCCAATGTTAACATCACAAACACGTAAAGTCAAGTCTTGTGGATGTAACAGCATCCCCCCATGTGGGATGCTGTGCACACTCACACCTCTTGCTGTTATACATATTAACTCAAGAGTTCACACAATCCTTGGGGAAAAGGAATACTGCCCTAATCGGGTACTGCCAATTTTGTACATCAGTGGAAAGTACAGTTGTGTACACTTACCATAAATGTAGATGTTCAAGTGTATTCACTGTTGCAGTCATTACATTTGGGGTTATCTGCTTGCAGTGGCCCTCAGCTGGCCTGATTAAGAAAGTCTTCGGTCCTGTGTCGGTTGCTGTCCCTTCTTCCATGACGTCAGGTCGTCAGAGGTATAAAACATGAAGCCAATGCCATTACATCAGTTTTTCTTGCCCCAGATATCAGGTGCCCCCTTAATGGGAAACAATTAAATCTATAATACAAGCATATACCTCCAACAAAAAAGCAAATACACCAAAAAGCTTTTTGAGCATAGTAAGTGAGAGTAGAAGTATAGCCAAAAGAAGAAAGGGGGCTGGAGGGAGGGTAACCAGGACTGCAACAGTGAATACACTCGAACATCTACATTTATGGTAAGTATACACAACTGTACTATGTTCTTCATGTTTCACTGTTGCAGTCATTACATTTGGATAGACTCCCAAAGCTAAGGTTGGGAGGAGGAATTTAAATAGAATTAGGACCAGCTATAAGGTCCTGCAAGACTGCAGTGGCAAAACCTGCTCTGGATTTAGAGAAAATTGGCAAATGATAATGCATGGTGAAAGTATGTACATAACTTCAGGTAGCAGCTTCTAGGATGTCCCTGGTAGGGACACCCCTGAGAAAGGCTGTAGAGGTAGATGCAGCCCTGGTTGAATGGGGTCTGATGCCCTATGGGACAGGGTTTCCATGGTGCTTATACCAGAAATGAATGCAGTGGCCTATCCATTTTGAAATGGTTTGCTTTGAAATAGCTTTCCACTCTGTCCCTGCAGCAACTGCCACCAGCAGTTGTTCAGATTTCCTTTGAGGTTTAGTCCTGTCCAAGTAGAATCTAAGTTGTCTGTGCACATCTAAGGAGTGCAGTATCCGTTCTCCTTTGCTCTGTGGGTTAGGAAAGAAGGTAGGCAAATGAATGGACTGATTAAAAGCCACACTGGATACCACCTTTGGCATGAAGGAGGGATTGGTTCTGAGGGACACCCTGTCCGCATGAAAGATGAAGAAAGGCTCCACTGCCATAAGGGGCTGTAACTCAGATACCCTTCTTGCAGAAGTGATTGCTAAAAGGAAAGCTGTTTTCCAGGAAAGGAATTTTAAATTTGCCATAGAAGCTGGCTCAAAAGGAGGAAGAGTGAGTTTCTTCAAGACAAATTTAAGGTCTCAGGCTGGAGTTGGAGCTCTCCTGGGTGGCCTTAAATTTTTGGCCCCTCTGAAGAACTGCATGAGCAGTGGGTGAGAGAAGAGGGGAGCCTCTGTGCTATAATGAGCTGAAATGGCAGAGGCATGAATTTTGATGGTGGAAAAGGACAAGCCCTTATGAAGCATCTCAGTCAAGTATTGTAGAATCTGAGGTAAATTGGGCACTGCTGCACTCATCTCTTGAGATTGGTTCCAGGTACAGAATCTTTTCCATTTTGCAGCCTAAGATTTTCTAGTACTAGGCCTCCTAGCCATTAAAATGATATCCATCACTGATTTACTGAGGGGTGGTAAAGGAGAGATCAGATAATTAGCCAGGCTGCTAGGTTCAGGGTTTGCAGCTGAGGGTGCAAAATCTCGTTCTCCTGCTGAGACTACAGGGAACGAGTCTGAGGCAGGTGTCATGGGGCCAAGCGTGACACACTGCGCAGGAGGGGGTACCAGTGTTGGCACGGCCAGTCTGGTGCAATTAAAATCGTCATTGGCTTGTCCTGTTTGATCTTTACCTTGGAGAGCAGAGGCAGAGGAGGAAAGGGATAAACTGATAGGTTATCCAGATGAAGGATACAGCATCCACTTTCCAAGCTAGCTTGTGGGGAATCCTTGTGCAAAATGTGTCCAATTGATGGTTCTGGGGGGAGGCAAACAGGTCTATATCTGGGCACCCCCATTTGCTTGTCAACATGTTGAAAATCCTTGGTTCCAGTTTCCACTCGTGTGGGTCCATGAGGTTTCTGCTTAGTCCATCTGCCAGTGTATTTAGTTTTCCTGGCAGGAATTGAGCTTGTAGATTCACTTGGTAGCTCAAAGCTGTGTTCCACAATGCCATGGCTAGTCTGCAGGGGGGGTAAGAGTGTGTATCCCCCGCTTGTTTATGTACCACAAGACCGTGGTGTTGTCCATCTTTACCATTAGTTGTCCTGGAAGAATGTGGTCCATGAAGGCTGTCAGAGCATTCTGTAAAGCTATTTCCTTTTGATTTATGTGCAGGTGCATTTGTCTTGGGTTCCATTTGCCCTGAATGCACATCCTTGCCAGGTGAGCCCCCCATGCATAGTCTGATGCATCTGTTGTTAAGGTTTGGGTGGCAGGGGGTAGTGTGAGTGGTAGTCCCTTGTTTTGGTGGCAGGCCTCTGCCCACCAAAGGAACTCTAGTTATAGGCAAGGTACGATAGGAATCATAACTTCTAGATCCTGTGAATGTTGACACAATAGGCTTTTGAGATACCATTGCAGTTTCCTCATATGCAGCCTTGCATATGGAATTAGAAGAATGCAGGAGGCCATGAACCCCAAGGCTTGCACTATTTGCCTTGCAGATAACTGCATTTTTGTGGCCACTTGTTTGAAGTAGGTTGTCAAATGAGTCCGTTTCTCTGGTGTGAGGAAAGTGATCGAGGAAGTTGTATTCCAGCTTGTTCCCAGGAATATAATTTGCTGACACGGTAGCAGGTGTGATTTCTTATCATTTATGGTGTATCCCAGACAAATCAGTATCCTTTGAACAAAGGCCAGATGATTCAAAAGTATGTCCTGGCTTTCTGCCTGAATTAGACAATCGTCCAGGTATGGGTATATTTGAATATTTCTTTGCCTGCAGAATGCAATGACTGGAGCTAGGTACTTTGTGAATACCCTGGGTGCAGTAGATAAGCCAAAGGGCAGTGCAGAGAACTGATAGTGCATGTAGCCTGCTTTGAAGCATAGGTATCTTCTGCAAGACTCCCTGATAGGTATGTTCAGGTATGCTTCTTTTAAGTCTAGTGTTGCCAACCATGCATCTTTGCCTAGCATAGGAAGCAGCTGGTGAAGAGTCAGCATCTTGAATTTTGGAATCACCAGATAGGTATTTAGAGTAGAAAGGTCCAGGATAGGACACCATGTATTGCCTTTTCTAGGTACCAGAAAAAGTCTCGAATAGAAACGTTGTCCCTTTTCCTCTTCTGGTACCAACTGAATAGCCTCCATGCTTAAGAGAGAGAGTCTTGATTTTGGGCCTCTGCCCACTGATTTGGGGGTAGATCTGGCCACCCGCTTGGTGTTGGCAAGGTGTGGAAGTGAAATCTGTATCCTTGGGACACTATATTTAAAAACCATTTGTCCTGGGTAATGAGTTCCCATTTCTTGGCCTGCAGACCAATTTTTCCACCTAAAGGAGCATTCAGTTGGGAAGTGCTTGGAAGTTTTAAAAGCAGGTCATTGAGACAATTTTCCATAGGGGGTCTCACTACTCCCTGATTTGGGTGCGGAAACCCCCCACTGCTTAGTCTTGTGTGTCCCCTGGGACTGAAACCTGGGGTTTCTGCTGTGTCTGGGTTTGGCTTGAGAAGACCTGGAAGGGGCTGGAAAGGACCAATTCTTGGAGGGCCACTGCCTACTAAATCTAGAAGGCTGAGCTTGTAAGAAATCTTTAACAGTTTGCATAGATTTAGCTTTATCTTCCATCTTTTTGAGAACTTCCTCAGCCTTGTTGCCAAACAGGCAGTCCTGATTTAAGGGAGCATCCAACAATTTAGCTTTAACATGATCAGGCAAAGATTGCTCCTTAAGCCAATCATGCCTTCTGAGCACAGACCCAGTAACAGCAGCCTTGCAAGAGGCCTCTAATGAATCAAATCCACATTGCAAAGTATGTTTTCCAACCTGTTCAGCATAATACATTAAATCCTGTAATTCTTTATTTTCCGCACAGTCAGGAATCAACATCATTTTCTGTTTAAGCAATCCAATAACATGTTGCTGATACTTTAACATATGAAACTGGTAGTTTAAAACCCTAATGACCAAGGATGCAGAAGTGTAAACCTTCTTACCCCATCTATCCAGCTCCCTGGAGTCTCTATCAGAAGGGGTAGGATTTTTAGCAGTAGAACCTTTAATGGCCTTGGGCCCCTGTGAAATAGTCTCTGGATCCGCAACAGGATTTTTAAAAAGGAACTTGTGTGACTCAGGAACCCCATAATATCTGTCAGGTTTTCTGGGAGAAGGAGGCAAGGAATCAGGGGCCAAACTAGATTCCGAAAAAGCATCATCAACAATGTCTAGTACAGGAGGAACAGCTAAAGGCCTATGCTGAGGCAGGAGTAAGAAATCCCTAAGCCTCTTTTTTGAATCAGAAAAATCCTGGCTTTCCCAGTGGAAATGCTCCCTTAGAGTACGTAAGGTTTCACCAAAAGAAAAATCCTCTGGAGGGGAAGCGAATAGAGTCCTCTGTATCAGAATCCTCATAAGTAGATAAGGGCTTCAGATCATCAGAAGAATCAGAAAATCAGAATCCTGGTCAGAAGATTCACAAACAACTTCAGTCTTAGGTCTCTTAGAAGGGGGAGGTTGGCTTCCCCTGATTAGAGTTATAAGATCTTCAGCCATTCTTATCATTTGTTTTTTAGGCATAGAGGCCTGAGCATGTGGCCTGGGCATTGGTTTTTAGGCATTGTTCAAGATTTAGACCTAAATGAAGAAGGAGACGTCAGTTTAATATGCTAGTCCATAGGCCTGAATACACCCTCAGAAGCCGGTGCCTGCACAGTGGCTCCGGAGCCATCCAAGGTACAGACATCTGTGGGTTCCATAGTTGACGCATCTTGCGGCATATCGGTCTCTGAATGGGTCTCAGTAGAGGCCTGAGAATCAGAAGTAGCAGGTATCATGGGCTGCGAAAGCACATCACTGAGTACTGGTGAACTGGTGACTGGCTTAGGAGAAGTGTTGTCTGCAGTTTTGGACCTCGGCAGCCTGTCTCTGTCTTTATCTTTGCGTTTTTTTTAAATTCCAGTAGTCGGATGGCTAACCAACGACATTTCTGGATAATTAAACCGAGAACCGAAATATTTATAGGCGAAAATATACCAATGACAGACAGTGCGCTGATTAAATAAAGCACAAAACTGACAGCAAGGTACGTCGTGGTCAGGGCCTAGGTAGGGAATACAGTACGAATTAAAATCTTTATGAGGTATTTGCTTTCCACAAGTAATGCAATTTTTAACTTTTACTGACATCGATAAGGAGCAAAAAAAGTTTCCCCAACCGGGTACTTAGCTTTAGTTGAAGACTTCGGTTCCGAGACTCGAAAACGAAAATTTCAGGAGTCGGCCGACCGGCACTTGTGAACTGCTTCTGCTTTGGGCACCGCACGGCAAGAAAGACTGATGTAACGGCGTCAGCTGCATGTTTTATACCCCTGACATCATGGAAGAAGGGACAGCAACCGACGCAGGACCCAAGACTTTGTTAATCAGGCCGACTGAGGGCTACTGCAAGCAGATAATCCCAAATGTAATGACTGCAACAGTGAAACACGAAGAACATCATCTGTACAGTCAACCCAATGCAGTCGATTAAACAGATGTTGAACAAACTCCCTGTTGACCAAATAGACAGCTATAGATATATATACATATGTATATGTACATATACATCAGCAAACATACACACAAAAAAGCACCACCAAAACACTAAATGACAAAACACCATCATCCTAACCCACCAACTGACAACACAGTGCTAACTTTCATAACCATAAATACTTTGGAAATGCCACAGTACAGAAAAGCACACTGTTTCACAACAAAAAACATGTACAAGTTTTGTCTGCATGGAGACAAGCCCCCTTTGCTCCTACATGTGGGGGTATATCCCCTCATATCACATATACCAACACCACTGTTGCACTAACACAGAGAAAGCAATTAATACCAACCCACACCAAGAAACCATATCAACAGTGATTTCCTAAGCACAACAGTTATAGCCAGTCTTATGGAACCTCAGTTAATTCTGTTTTACACACCTCTCACTATGATGCAGAGTAAAATCTCCTAAAATACAATTGCAGATTTTGTACTGACACCTAATTTATAATCTAAACAACCTCACCTCCACAACCTCACCTCCTGTATACATAGCCGATTACACATTACACCAAACATACTATTAGTCACGTGTTTAGCAGTTCATCTTATGATGTTATGTAGTGTGACAAGTTTTAGTATACATTCCTATTTCTCTCAAAGATTTAAGTATGCACAGTGCACGTCAGCAATTGCATGCACTGCACATGTATAAATGCGACAACTGCATGCACAGCAGGTTTATGTGCAAGTTTTAGAAGCAATAAAACATGGCTCAAGCTCTTCTCTTCATCTGGTGAGTCTTAAATAATGTGTTGTGCAGATACAT
This sequence comes from Protopterus annectens, assembly GCF_019279795.1. NCBI lineage: Eukaryota > Metazoa > Chordata > Ceratodontiformes > Protopteridae > Protopterus > Protopterus annectens. The sequence goes on along the minus strand of NC_056745.1, from coordinate 178,959,944 downwards.
CTTGGGTCCGATACAACTGCTATAAAACTGATTTTGTTTTGGTGTATTTTAATGTGTACTGACAAAAAAAAAGGAGGACACCTAAAACATTTTGTTTGTTATTCTTCTTCTTCATCCTGGTTAAACCTGAGTACTCATGTATAGTAATCTGTACCATCAACTATTGAGTAAAAACATACATTTTTTTTCATAGACCTAACTTTAAAGTACAAGTCAAATCAAGTCCTAGTGGGATAAATGCGACACAGATGGAGGATGCTGAAACACAGAGGCAAATTCATCATCATAGATGGAATCAGCATCTAAGAAAAGAAGCCAGAGGAAAAAAGCTGAAATAGACATGGACAGCTATCTATACTGTTTAACACACTATATCCTGTAAGTGATAAATGAAACAAAAATGTAGCCACAACTTAAATTTGGCCAAAGATGCAATACAAGCATACTAAATGGATGTGGAAAAAGCCAAAATGAAAAGAATAATGAATCACTCACCGTTCAAAGTAAAGAAATGTTCTGAGAAAAAAAATCCCCAAACAGAAGACTCCATACTACAATTACCCTTATCAGGAGACTGTATCACACTATCTGGCATTTCCTGTTTGTCTGGATTGTCATTTAATACCCTTCAGGAAGCACTGATAAGGTATCCTCCCTGTTCAAAGACACACAATATGAAGTAGTAGGGGGATGTTGCATGGCTAACCTCCCATCTCCACCCACACAATGAGGAAGTGCTTAAATGTTTTCTGAATCTGGCAATGGTTAGCAAGAGATGGCCAGTCCTAACAACTGCTTGCATTCATACGGTGGAAGAAAAGTCTCATTTCCTAGTTTCCTCACTCCGGGTCAGCTCCACACTGTTATCAACAGAAAGGACTAGCCTGTACAAAAGTACAAAAATATAAGCTAAACATGCATTCACTACATCAATGTAACAGAAGTACACCCTAAAAATTACTGCACCCTCCTCTGCATGCATGCATACATAGTAGTACCCTACTGATACGATAAATCAGGTATTGTTACAGTGGCAACAGCATGGCATTACCGTCATGTCCTAGTATGTTCTCTAGTATTCCCACAGTTCGACTTCCTTTGGAAGCAGATGGCAGAGGCTATGCCACCTTTGACCATTGCGGAATTCTTGGGCTACCTATCGTGCCTAATTATACATGTATAAGGCATGCAGCAGTCCAGGAATGTGTTACTTAAAATGTTCTGTTTGCTATTTTCCGTCACTCCCAGGATGGTAGAGCAATAGGTGTAGAGCAACACAGATACTGAAACACATTTAGTTTAGCACTTACAAAAATCATCTAGCTGCAGTCTGCTTTTGATCCTACCACCATCTCTACACACCAACTGTGCCACATGTGTGAGCAGGCCTGTGCACTCTCAAGCACTGTATCCCTGTTTCTTTCACATTCTGTCAGACGTATTAATTTATCAGTAAGCCGCCTGGTTATTATGCACATGTGGCTGCCCTCACCTTTAACTGCTTAAAATAAGAATTCTCTGAGTAGTCTGTGTGCAATCTCTCACACTGTAAACAAAGAAAGGCACCGTCAGCTGGTACAGTAGATGGAGGGACAGGAAAATAAATGCAAGGAGAATAGAACTAAAAAAGGAGGGGGTGTGATAAAGAGAATTAGAACTATTCTTTTATGTAGTTGTGCATACAGACAGACAGACAAGACACAAAAATACTGATATACACAATTAAACCTGGATAAAAATGACAATAACTTTATAATAATCACTACTGCAGGTGGCACAGTGAATAGCATCTGTTCTATTTCTACAAGGAGGTTCTCTGGTTCAGTCCTTGACTAGTATGCCTTTGTGGAGTCTGCATGCCCTCTCTGCATTTATATGTGCTTTCTCTGAAAGCTTCAGTTGCCTTACACATCTGAAAGGCATGTGGTAGGTGAAATTATTAATCTAAACTATCTGTGGTTGTGTGTGTGCGTGTGAGTGATAGGGAAGAAAATCCTGGTATCTACTTCTGTTTCTTACTTGTTTACTAAACCCTGCAGATGGCAACAGCTACATCTGGTGTCACTGTAGGAGTTAGATGCAACTTAACATCACTAGATGGATGGAGTGGCCACCAGAATATGGGTGACACTGAATTTAATCACAGCTAATGTAGTTTCCCATTTCCCATAGGAGTAAAAATTAAGTGATTAAATCTTGCAACATCAACATCACAGTTCTGCAGCCCAGACACATAACTAAGGCTACACCCCCAGATAAAGAAAAAAGTGTTGAAAGATACTGCTGATGCATGAAAAGGCTGAGCAGCTAAAGCCGATGTGCTTATCCTGAGGGTAGGGGTTTGAGAGTTGAAGCCAGTCCCAACAGAAGAACACCACCAATGGCTCACACTATATTGTGCACTTCATGCACAGAAAGTGGAAAAGCCAAGCGCAAAGCTGTCAAGGAATGCATCACATACTGGACCGGCACAGTGGGAGAATAGATGCATATACTGATGCTGGGCTTAGCAATGCATGCACTGTAGTGTGTCGACAGACCAATAAAGAAAACCTGAAAGAAGCATGGGTAAATATCCTACATCCCCAATGGGTAATTGCAGCAATCCTTGGTTCCTGACCCAGAGACTCCCCATACTCTGGAATAGGCTACCCATACATGTCAAGCAGAGCGCCTCCTTGGCCCTCTTCAAAAGGAACCTTGATGACTGGATGGGAGATAGGAAATTTCCCCGGGGATCACGTCAGTCGCCCTGCTAGACAGGGGTCCAGGGAAGTAAATATTGTGGGAAGAAATAGCCAGGGAATTTTTATGGCTAGGCTTGTATAGGCCCTAGGGCCGATAGCCTAGTACCAACCTATGGACCTATGTTGCTTCCCTCATCCATTGTCTACAAACACTATGAAACTGGAGAAAAGAATCGGCCTAGATGGGGATGGAGGCTCAACGACTGAATGACAAGTAGGGGATACTAAGAAACAGATAAAAGTCCTATTCTCACATCACCCACATCTGAGTACTAATTATTAGTGTGATACAATGATTTCCTACTATAAATAACTCTCTTACATAATGATTTTTGTCTGTCCTCCACAGTTTCTATGCAGATTCAAGTAGAGATGATGTAATTTAGGGGTGACATTATATATATATATATATATATATATATATATATATATATATATATATATATATATATATATATATATATATATATATATATATACACACACACACACACACACATACACACATGTTCTAGTAAACACAGATTCATATGCAATACTTTGGTGCAATGCAGTTCATATCAGGGATGAAGTGGCATTAAAAGATGATACATGCCCAGTTCAATTTTTCTTTTTATAATTTAAAAGGGAATGTGAATTAAAAATGTACCTTTGAAACTAGGTTAAGGGCTGTTTGCAGATCAGAAAAGTACAGTTTTGTACCTACCATAAATGTAGATGTCCGATAGATATGCAACTGCAGTCATAACATATGGGTTGTCCTGCCTCAGGCAGCCCTCGGTCGGCTGGATTCCAAAGTCTGGGTCCAACGTCGGCTGATGTCGCATTTCTCTCCGACGTCAGAGCGGCTGGAGTATATAAGCATCAGCCGACGCCATTTTCTTCAGTGTTTCTTGCCCCAGATGCCAGGTGCCCTCCAAGGAAGGCTGTAATCAAATTGGAAGACAAAAACAGGATTCCAGACAAATAAGTAAGCAATAAACAGATACACCATAGCAGATATCCCCAGCTAAGAGAAACAGGGATAGGAGTGGACCCAAGGCATAGAGGGGTATGGAGGGAGGGAAAATCCGACTGCAGTTGCATATCTATCGGACATCTACATTTATGGTAGGTACAAAACTGTACTATGTCCTTCAAGAATGCAACTGCAGTCATAACATATGGGTAGAATACCATAGCTTAGCTAGGGGAGGAGGAATGCTCTAGGAAAGGGATGGTGTGGCAATCAAACCCTGCAGGACTGCCGAAGCAAAGCCTGCTCTGGATCTGGAGTATAGAGGGAGATTGTAGTGTTTGGAGAATGTATGCACGGAGCTCCATGTAGCAGCTTCTAGAATGTCCTTTGTAGGCACCCCTCTTAAGAATGCCGTAGAGGTGGCTGTAGCTCTGGTGGAGTGTGGTCTGACATTGGCTGGAACATTCTTCCCATGGAAGGAATAACAAAATCTGATGCAATGTCCAATCCATTTTGAAATAGTCTGTTTTGAAATTGCTTTTCCTTGTACTCCAGGGGCGTAAGCTACAAAAAGTTGATCAGACTTCCTACTGGTCTTGGTTCTGTCCAGGTAGTAACAAAGTTGTCTGTGAATGTCCAAGGTATGTAACAGTCTTTCCCCTTTGTTCTCAGGATTGGGAAAGAAAGCAGGCAGATGAATAGCTTGATTTAAAGAAACCCTAGATACCACCTTTGGCATAAAAGTAGGGTTGGTTCTTAAGGAGACCCTGTCTCTGTGAAAGATTATGACATCGGCTGAGGCAAGAAAAGGTCCCCAATGGGGTACTTAGCTTTTTTGATGACTTCGGATTCGAAGAATACAGGAGCTGACCGACCGGCACTTGCGAACTGCTTCTGCTTCGGGCACCGCGCGGCAAGAAAGACTGAAGAAAATGGCGTCGGCTGATGCTTATATACTCAGCAGCTCTGGCCGGAGAGAAATGCGACATCAGCCGACGTCGGACCCAGACCTTGGAATCCGGCCGACCGAGGGCTGCCTGAGGCTGGACAACCCATATGTTATGACTGCAGTTGCATTCTTGAAGGACATCAGAGATTAAGTATTATTTTAATATATGTAATATTTATTTTCACAATCTAGGAATCAATGTTTTGAAGCAGACAGGCTCTGTCTGGCTTAGTTGTCTGCTGAACAGATCTTTTACACTACAATTATATTTCACTCATTTACTGTGGAAAAAAGAGCTATCACAGTGCCCTTTTAGCTATTCACATTTTGCTCTTTAATATTTTTGAAGTAAATAATGTATTTTTCTGAAGTAATAATGGTCATGGTGTGTGTGTGTGTGTGTGTATATATATATATATATATATATATATATATATATATATATATATATATATACATACACATGTCTATATCATTTAATTCATAGATTTGACTATGAAACATACATAGTAATAATTTCTAGATGTGTCCAAATACTTCAAGATCACAAAATATACATGCAAACACAAACTTTCAACACAAGAAGCTATCATAATAACATTACACTGAAACTATCATTCTAGCATTGAGGCAAAATGACCAGATTAAGAGGTGGACATGTTAGATGGCAGACAAGATTATGAAGAAATTTGGAGTGACCCAAGAATTGCATACTACTTTTGAGGCAAGACAGACATGAGTGTCTGGTACTACTACAGTGTGACCCATATCAAAATTCATGTAATCTCATCACTGTCCCCAAACACTGGAACATCCTGGAAATGTACCACTAGAGGACCAATATTTGCAGAAAGAGAATCACAACTGTCTCTATGTGGATTCTGATACAAGGAAAGACCCTCTATGTTGCATACTAAAAGCACCAATATCAACCACAGACAAGCAGCTTACTACAAGAACATCCTAACATGAAGAAGGTGCAAACTGGAATGTAAGTGCAGTATTAAAAGCATGTGTGTCATGAGGGGTAATGCCAGTCTAAAAGAAACATCATATCATATATTTTTTTCCTTCTCTTCTCTCTCTCTCTTTTGCTCATCTGCAGTCAGGGTGTTTGTTATCATGGCTAAATAATATGTGAGCTTTGTCTTTGTGAATATAAAAAGAACAGGGAATGTCTTTTGAAGTATAATGGGAAAACAGAAGTTTATTTTGTTAAAGTTTACAATGAGCTAAGTGAACAAATTATTAAACTTTTAAGATATTGTTGGTCCATGCTTTTAAAAGATACAGAGTTGTCTAAAGTAATTAGTGCTACTCCTCATGTCTCTTTTAAGAAGGGACATAGTTTAGCTAGCCCATAGTAAATTTGTCATGTCTATTAATAACACTTTGAGCCAAATTTCTTAAAGAGTACTTTTCAGTGTGGCAAGTGCTCCGTATGTACACAAGTAGTTAATAATTTTTCCAAAATTAATGGTATTAGTTTTAGTCCTAAACAAAATTTTGCCATGTAATACTGAAGGGATTATCTATATTCTGAAATTCCCCTTGTTACTTGTTTTATATAGGGGAAAGCTTTTAAAATTAGGCTACAGGAGCACATCAGAAATGTTCATTGTGAAAGCCCTTTGGCTATACATTTTTATGCATTTTACATTTTACCATCATAGTAATGACGCCTTATTAAAGAGCTGCATTTTAGAACAAATTGGGCTGAGTATAGATGATTTGGTTTCTCTTAAAGATAGGGTTTCTATATAAAGAAGCTATAATATATATATATATATATATATATATATATATATATATATGAATATAAAAAAAAAAACTTAACACCAGGAGGTCTGAATATCAAATGTAATTGGAAATATCTTGTTAATCAATTAAATGTTTAAGTGTGAAATGTTTTATTGTATTTTAACTATAAATTCTCTTGGTTTGCATTTTGTACTTCACTCCTTGAAGGCAGTTTTGATGAGGCACTAGAGATATTACAAGTATTTGCTGTTTCACTTTTCGTCTGTGGCGGTTGTTTTATTGATTGTTGCCTATCTGCTGTGTGATTTTTAATGTCTTTTGAAGAGTCTGAATCTCCAGACTTGCTGTCTTCAGATGTGAATATAACAAAAAATGGAATTGTCTCTTGAGATGTAGTTGCTAATGGCCCTGACAAATTTTATATCAATAAGCCCCAACAAGTAGAATTAATGATATGTAGAACCAACTCCTACTGTTGCAGGACTGGTGAAATTAGAACTTTTTTGCCCGAGATATGTTACAATGACAATTGATAAAACTAATCTAACTGCTTGTTTCTCTCCATACCAGTAACAGGAAAATGACATCAGGTGATGAACATGGTGGCTGGAGAAAAACAATGTATATAACTGCGTGCTGTGCTGCGCTATGAGAAAAAGTGATGAGGATGCCTTGTTTGTGGTGGCTCCATCTATGAGAAGTCATTAACTTATCTATTTATGATCAACAGGAACAGTATCTATGCAGTAAGAAATGGCCAGGGAGCTGGTACATCTGGAGCATTTATTTTTCTGAAGGTATCTCATCTATTTTATTGCATTTAATTTCATTTATTTGTGTGTGCCAGCCTACACATATTTAATCTGTATCTGCACTATTTTCTTTATCACTTATGTAAAGTTAATTTATCAACATTAAGCTCATGTGGCTGGCATCCATTATTTACATATTCAATATATTTATGTACTGTTGTTTAATTAAGATAAGATGATTATATACACTGTTGGTAAAGAAGTTATGAGGCACACATTTCTCATTAGACTACTTAGGTCTATGACCAGTGAAAGAGACTAATGTGTAAAATTTTATATTTGGCTTAATTAATAAGAGCAGCAGGTAACCAGATGTTCCTGTCTAATCCAATGTAGTAGCAGTACTACCATGTCAGAAAGAAAAGAGCTGAGAGGAATTGGAGAATTCTACCAGCATGTGTGTGTGTGTGTGTGTGTGTGTGTGTGTGTGTGTGTGTGTGTGTGTGTGTGTGTGTCAAAATAATACAGTGTGAAAGGAAGTTACCAAGGCTAAATGGGCAACGGGAACAGTGAAAAAGGGACTGAGGTTGCCTGTCCAAAGACTCAGCTCTATAAATTGCATTTGTATAACCTAGTGAGTGTAAATGCTGTAAAAGCCTGTACTCAGGACAGCAGTGCACATTATCTTTATGCTGTTGGAGCCATAACATAGTTTGTGAATTAATTATTGAAATAGACTTGTGAGAACTTTATTTCTATTACTTTACCACTTGTTAGCAGTGATTGGATTCAAACCCCATTAATGCAAGCCATCTTGACATTACAGCAGGTGGCATGCTGCTGTCTGGAGTTCACATCAGTAGCACTGATATCATCACCCTGTAACACCTGTTCCTCTCTGTCACAATATGGATATGTAATGAAGGACACTGAAGTGATAAATCTAAGCAAATAGTTTGCCAGACATACAGAAAAGAAAATTAAAGAATAAACATCAACAATATAAAAAAGTGGGCTAAGGCTGCAGACCCAGGATGTATATTTGTACAATTGCTAAAAGAAGGCCAATCAGTTATTAAAGAGCAAGCTTCCAACAAATCTGTTCACCTTTTGGTTGAGCGGAGAAGTGAGAGTACAAGTAACTGATGGCAAAGGCTTTCCTTTGCATGTTGGACCCGACTTAAAATACAATCCACACATGTAAGCACTAGCCACTGGTTAGCTACTGATATTGCCTCCTATCTGCAATGGTTAGGTACTGATAATACCTACTACCTCAGTGGTGCCCAACGTCTGGCCCTGGGGCCAAATCTGGCTCTCGATGCAACACCATCTGGCCCCCAGACAGTAACTAAAAATTTTTAAAAAAGTGAAAAAATGCTATGCCTTACTCCAGTCATGCAAACTTTCCAGCACGTGCTTACTTACCTAATTGACTGCAGTTGCACATACCTCTAATTTTAGCTGCAGAAGTAACTATTCTTTGTTGTTTATAAGTTGTAGTCAGTAAACAGTAGTAACTTTCTGCAAGAGTTTGTAATAAGTCATGGCTGTAAGCCAGAATACAGTTATATGCAAAGTTGATGTAGAAAGCAGGCAATTTAATTACTGCTGTCTTAAGTAAAAATGCCAGTCACCTGTACCTATTGTTAACTCGTAATGACTTATTATGTTTTGAGGTGGCCCGCAGATGCATTAAGAATTTATGTAGTGTTCCTCCCCACAAAAAGGTTGTACACCACTGTACTATCTGCACTGGTTAGGTACTGATACTGTCTGCTATCTGCACTGGTTAGGCATGGATACTTTATCAACTGCATCCTACCTGTACATAAGGTACTTAGTGAAACTGGTTAATTATCCTGGGAAGGCAAACTGCTGATGTACCAGATCCATAATAAACAAACTGGTGGAAGAACAGCTTTGTTTCTTTTTTGTTTTTTCAGAGTAGGTATGGATACTAGGGTGGCTGCGGTGGTGCAGCGGTTAGCGTTGCTGCCTCACAGCCAGATGTTCTCTGGGTCAATCCTTGGCTGGGGTGCCTTCTTTGCGGAGTCTTCATGTCCTCCCTGTGGTCACGTGGGTTTCCTTCTGGTGCTCCGGTTTCCTCCCACATCCCAAAGACAAGCTGTAGGTGGATTGAACAATCTAAATTGGCCCTAGGCATGAGTATGTACATGTGTGCGCCTTTTGTGGAAGGTTGGGTGCCGGACTGGTAACTCAACACCGTAAAACTCCACTGCCAATCATGAGCAGATGGGTGATCCCCTGTGGCAACCCCTAACCGGGAAAAGCTGAAAGAAGAAGAAGAAGATTAGGTATGGATACTACCTGCTACTTGCAATGGTTAGGTACAGATACTGCCTGCTCCCTGCACTGGTTAGGTATGGATACTGCCTGCTACCTGCACTGGTCAAGTCCTGATACTGCCTGCTATTTAGGTATGGATGCTGCCTACTATCTGTACTGGTTTGCTACAGATACTGCCTGCTACCTGTCCTAGGTAGGTTCGGATATTGACTATCTGCACTAGTTAGGTATGGATACTGCCTATCTGCACTGGTTAGGTTCCCCATACTGCCTATCTGAACTGGTTGGGTATGGTTATTGCCTGCTATCTGCACTGGGTAGGTACAGATACTGCCTGCTGTCTGCACTGGATAGGTACTAACAGTGCCTGCTATCTGCCCTGGGTAGGTTCGGACACTGTCTATCTGCACTAGTTAGGTACTGATACTGCCTGCTATCTGCACTGGTTAAGTACTGATACTGCCTGCTATCTGCACTGGTTAGGTACTAACACTGCCTGCTATCTGCACTGGTTAGGTAAGGATACTACCTATCTGCACTGCGTAGGTACTGATACTGCCTATCTGCACTGGGTAGGTACTGATACTGCCAGCTATCTGCCCTGGGTAGTTTCAGATACTATCTGCACTAGTTAGGTATGGATACTGCCTGTTATCTGCACCAGTTATGTATGGATACTGTTTGCTATCTGCACTGGTTAGGTATGGTTACTGCCTGCATCTGCACTGGTTAGGTATGAATACCACCTTCTATCTGCCCTGTGTAGGTACTGATACTGACTTTTATCTCCCCTGGGTAGGTACTGATACTACCTTCTGTCTGTCCTGGTTAGGTACTGATACTACCTTCTGTCCGCCCTGGGTAGGTACTGATACTGCCTTTTATCTCCCCTGGGTAGGTACTGATACTACCTTCTGTCTGCGCTGGGTAGGTACTGATACTGCTTGCTATCTGCACTTAATGCTGCAGTTAATCACAGCAGAAAGGGTATCAAGAGGTCAGCTCTAAACAACTTGCATTTAATGAAGTGAAAAGAGAGTTGGAAGAAAACCCATTTATCAGTTGTGACGTTTTATTTGGCTCCACTCGGTATTACTTAAGACTACCAATAACGCATGCCTTGACAAGATTTAGAAACATTTTGTTGTATGTACCTCTCAGAACTGGTTTAAAAGTTTGCAAGTATGTGTGTTGTACATACCTTTCAACTTGTCCATGCAAGAAATTCGGACAAAGTAAATATGATGGGGGAGGGGGGACAAAAGACCAAAAATAGGGACAATGTTTAAATATTGCTCTTATATACTTAAAAGCTTTATAATTAGCTTGCATTTTCTGAAGTATATGAAATCTGAAATTCAAAAATGTTATTATTTAGTCATATTCATTCTCAACAATTTGCCAGAAAATCACAAATTTTGAGGGACAGACTAAAAATAAGTGGCAAAAGATCTGGACATTCTGCATAAATCTGGACAGTTGAGAGTTATGGTGTTTTGTGTGTGTGTGTGTGTGTGTGTGTGTGTGTGTGTGTTTCTGTATATACCCATTTTTCATAAAACTAGTAGGTATGCATGAGAGGTGTTTGAATGCAAATACTTAAAACTGACCTAAACTCTGAAGATGGTGTTTTCTAAATGAAACTGTTAACACACATTTTGTAGATTTGCCTTACAGGAGTTTCAGGTTTATGAAATTTCTGGTGGGGTTTTGAGGGTCATGGCATCATGACCAGTGGTTATCTAGGGTGAAAGGTCAAGACAGATACTTATACATACTAGTTATATTGCACTTGGTCTTCTTTAAGAAAAAAAAAAAACAAACAAAAAAAACATCCTGATAGTAAAACCTGCCTTGCCTCCTTCATGATCCATTCTTAAAATATTTCAACTTATTAACTTAATACGCTTACTGGATTCCCTTGTATACAAGACCATGACAAAAAAAAGTTTAGTTCTCATTCTTTGTTAGCCAGAAAGTATGGTAAAGATTGGTTGTCTGGTAAAGATTGGTTGTCAAGTATGACTTCATGTTGAGGAAAAGAATCAAAGTCCAGATGCTGCAGTATACAGCATATTCCCAAGCTAACTCACCCACTAAAATACACCAGAAGACCGTTCAAACATAATACAGTGACAAACAAGTAAAGTTTTTGACATTATGTTATATTATACCATTAAACAAATCTAAGACAGCCATCCTAGCACACAATAAGTACTGCTCTGTTTTGGCCACAAAAAAGTAATCTGCTGTGAGTTTACATGGTAATGTACAGACAAAGTTAAAATACATTTACCTAAAATATTTGTTTGCAACAGGAACTTCTGATTTCACAAGAATGATTAACAAGCTTGCCTACTTTCAGCTCGATCATTTAAGTTTCAAGTCAAACACTTTTGAGACTCCATCTGTCGTGCAGTAAAACACTGGTAACAAATCCTACAGTTTTATCTATCAGAGCCTGTGACTTCTGATTCACTGCTGGACCATTTTGTCAAATCATGCCTACTCCTTCTTCTTCTTCTATGACTATGTAACCTCAGATGATGCTATTATTAGTACGGGGGATCTGCATGTAGAGTTTGGGGTCCTGATTCACACATCACTCAAGGCCAGTAATTTATTTTTATTTTTTATGCTAGTGCAATAAAACAATCTGCTCATGAATCAGGAATTGTGGAACCATACTACACATACCTCTCAACCTGGAAACATCAAAAATCTGGACAAAGCCCATGAAAAATAGGTAAAAATCTGTACGCTGATTAACATAAAATGTGCATACATAATTACATAATCCCGCCCACTCCAATAGAATTGCGGGAGTCCAACTTTCAAATGCAAACTGAAGAACAGACAACCAAAATATGGCACCAGAGTACCCCTGCAGGCATTCCAAGGACCCATTACCTGGCTATTTCGCCCCATTTACCATAAACACTAATGTGCATGCTGCTTTACTTCTACAATGATTATTTGGATTTTATTTTTACATTTTATACCACAATGCACAAACACTAATAGACACCTGCTAAACAAAGCAATACTGTATCACAATGAAAACAGACTCAGCATTAAAACTTCTCAGCCCTTGAAATTCACATTCATTGAAACAGCATTGAAACCCACACCACATCCAAAGAAAATGCATGTGGCCAGTAGTGGATAAAGATTACCTTTGAGCTGTTTTCAAATCAGGCCTCTTGCACACAAAACAAGAAACATACATGTGTTCTTTGAGACACCTTCCTGACTTTATTAAATTATATTCCTTGTATAATACAGCACACTTGTTAGACTTACAGCATTTTTAAATTTACTGTTTGAACATTTTTCTAGTACGCAATGAAACAAATTGCATGAACCAATAATGACAAAATTCATATATAATGACAGTAATGTAAGCCATGGGCACCTTGCACAGCTTCTCAAACTTATTTTCAATTTTTTGCTGGACTTACTCTGATTTGTGTTATCAGACCAACTCAATAGCTGTAAATGCACAACAAAATAAACTAGGAGAACTACATGTTTTAAGACTTGCAATTTTTAGTCCAAGTACTGACAGACCCTCTCCTACATTCATCCTGAAGCATCAAAACTATCACTGCAGTGGAAAAATATGTTTTATCTTGAATGCTGGAAAATGTACTGTATTTGTTTAAAAATATTTTTTTCTTATAATGCAGCACAAAACAAAATTCTGATTTTCTGTTCCTGAATTTGAGTTAATAATATTTTTTCACTGAGGCACAAATGCCCTTGTACATGACATTTTCTCACTTCTGTTGTATCTGTAGCTACACCCTTGGCTTGTTGCACTCACCCCCTTTAAATGTACAACAACACAGTACAGTATAAGCAATGCATCTACATACTGTGGGAGTAGAATCCACAACATTCTGCATCAGAAGAAAGTATTTAACCTATTATGCTATTAACAATGCAAGCAGACTCAGCATAAGCAACACCAAACTTCTCTTCCCCTAAACCTCTCAACTCCTTGTAAAATCCACTCGACACTCAACTGCATCTCTGAACTCTGCAGCACAAGAAATCTGGAAAAAGCCAAAATTTATTCGGGGGGGGGGCAAAAGCCCAAAAAACAGGGACACGTTTTAAACATTGCTTGTATAATTTTGAAAAGCTGCTAGAATAAAATGTTGAGTTACCACCATGCATTTCACTGCCAAGTATTGAACCCAGGACTCTTTGCACTGTAGTGAAAGCAACATACCAGTATGGAATAAAGGTAATAATGCAATAGATACCAAGGTTAGGTACAGGAAGACAAGCAGTCCAAAAAAAACGTATTCTTAATGTAGTAATAGTAAAAACAGCTGCTCGCCAACACACCATGCAGATATGAAGATAATACTCAGTTTGCGTCTATTCAGACTATTCAGTAAAAGGAAAAACTGTTCGCGTCTATTTCAGACCATGCTATAAAACACTAAAAAGAATAGCATAAAAGTCACTCCATGAAACACGAATATATATGTGTTCCAAAAGTACAGCTTAAAAAATGCCAGATATACTCAGCTCAGGAAAAAAGTCCACAAACCAAGAAGTAATAAATCGAAGAATTTATTCCACAGAACAGAAGGTGAGCGCTTTCGCTAGTAGCTTTTTCAAACCTATACTGAATCAACTGAAACAAAGACATTTATACTGCGGTTTTAAGTTAATTAGGCAATTAACCAATATTCTAATTGAAATTAAATCAATTTAACAAAGAATACACCCATCTCAGCCCAATGAGAGGGGAGGTGATATTAAAAATCGAACTGAACAATCAGAAGCATCATGGATTATTAGGACCCAGGCACATTGTTACCCTGGATTAAATGACAGGGTACCATTAAAGCCTACACTCAAAAACAGAAGATGTAAACATAACAAGTAGGTTTCGAAAACACTGATCTTGGTATTTTATTATTGGTTATTTACTATTAAATATTTTAAACATTTCATCCACATGAACTAGATTATTTTTATTTATGTACTAAATGTCAAAAAAAAAATGTTTTATTAAATTAGCGTTTATGTGTTTCGACTTCTAACTAGATATCTTATAAGTAGCTTTTCAAAATACAAATAAGGTAATAATCAGTTTTTTAGGAAGTTTTGTGATTGTTTTTAATGCATTAATGTTATATTCATTATCATGCAATATACTGGATTTTTAAGTTGAAGTGATGTTATGTGTTATGCAGTGTATATATATATATATATATATATATATATATATATATATATATATATATATATATTATATTAACACACCTTTAAGTATGCTTTATATATGGTTAGAAATGTTGAAATAGATGTTAGTTGAATTACCTGTCCTGAGATTTGGGCATTTCTGTACGGGGCAATTTGGTTGAATTGTTTGTCCTGAAGTATAGGCATTTTTGTATAGAGTGGCTTAGACATGAGATGGGTGTATTCTTTGTTAAATTGATTTAATTTCAATTAGAATATTGGTTAATTGCCTAATTAACTTAAAACTGCAGTATAAATGTCTTTGTTTCAGTTGATTCAGTATAGGTTTGAAAAAGCTACTAGCGAAAGCGCTCACCTTCTGTTCTGTGGAATAAATTCTTCGATTTATTACTTCTTGGTTTGTGGACTTTTTTCCTGAGCTGAGTATATCTGGCATTTTTAAGCTGTACTTTTGGAACACATATATATTCGTGCTTCATGGAGTGACTTTTATGCTATTCTTTTTAGTGTTTTATAGCATGGTCTGAAATAGACGCAAACAGTTTTTCCTTTTACTGAATGGTCTGAATAGACGCGAACTGAATATTATCTTCATATCTGCATGGTGTGTTGGCGAGCAGCTGTTTTTACTATTACTACATTAAACATACCAGTATGCCAAATCAGCAGTTTCCTGAAAGATAAGAAGACTGAAACTTAAATGGCTATCATTTAGTGAATTCAGTTCTCACTTCTCACCATAGCTCTCAACCTCTTAGCACAAATAAACCTGGACAAAGCCAATAATGGGGGAATAAAGCCCCAAAATAGGGACACATTTCAAATACTGATCTTATAAACTTAGAAAATTGCTAGAATAAAAGGTTTTGTGTTACCATTTATTTTCTGAAAAATATGAAGTCTGAAAATTCAAATGCCTGTCATTATTTAGTGAATTCAATCTTGCACTGATTTGCCACAGACATCCAGAAAACCACAGATTTTATAAGTAACAGAACAAAAATATGAGGCATAAATTTCACAAGTGGTGGGTAGGGACTTTAGGCTCTTGTTACCTACACCCAAAGTACAGGGTGTGATCCTGAGTATCTCTAGCCACCAAGTATATTCACCTGGGGCATTTCACACACACACACACAGACACAGACACACAGACACACACACAATCACACACATACACAGCTAGGAACCATCGTTAAAACATGCAGCTTGGAAAAGTTGTTAACTCTACCTCAAGTCTGCAGCAAAACACTAACAGCTTTGTTTGTTCTGTTCCTGCAGCTACGAACCATTGTTAAAACACACAGCTTGGAAAAATTGTTAACTCTACCTCAACTTTGCAGCAAAACACTAACAGCTTTGCTCATTCTGTTCCTGTAGCTAGGAACTGTTGTTAACACACACAGCTTGGAAAAATTGTTAACTCTACCTCAACTTTGCAACAAAACACTAACAGCTTTGTTCTGTTCCTGCAAATACCCATTAAGGAACCGTTGTTACCTCAACACTGCTGCAAAACACTAATAGCTTGGAAAATTAACAGCCATTAACTTAGTAACAAAACACTAATTACGTCTAGCCTCGCAGCCACCTTGCAGCTACCCATTAAGGAACCTTTGTTAACTCTGCAACAGCTTTGTTCCACCCATTAACTGCTAAAGAACCCTCACAGCTGGAAAGGCACATTAACAGCTAAGGAACCCTCGAGGCTGGAAATGCATGCATGCACGTTATTGAGAGCTCAGTTCTGACAGGCTGGCAGGCCATTTCACAGAGCTGATGTCATTGCACATGTGATGATGTCAGCTAAAAAAAGACGGGGAAAAAAATTTCAAATAAAACAGCTGGGAAATTCGGAAATTAAGGGGTGGCACTCGGGAATCATAGCACCCCATTATTTGAACCCCAAAACTTAGTAAAAACAGAGTAATTCGGTATGGTTGGGAGGTATGATACTGCAACAGTCTTACTTCCACAGAATATAACCCAGCTAGTGCAAAAGAGAATGAGATAAATCAAAACAATGAAGGGTCAGGTGAAAGCAAAGGTAAACAAG